>NC_138295.1:9415000-9617500 GCF_965601325.2 Salmo salar | reverse complement strand
GGCTCCCTCGATAGAGGCTAACCACGTGGGGCGGGAGGAACCGTCCGTCTGAACACCGACCAATGGCCGGCCGACAGGGGCCCTCCCAGGTGGTTTCCTCCCCGCTTACCCTTCGCCTGCCCTGCGCTTGTGGCGCTTACTTGGCCACACCGGTGTATCTCCTTCCCGTAGCTTCTCCCAGGGCCCCCGGAGCATGGGGCTGTGGAGGACCTGATCGCACGACCTGACGGTGTCCGGGACCGCCCACCGCAGGTATCTATATCTATTAATAATCCTGTATCCTGTATCTATTAATAATATCCCTCTAGTCCCCTCTAGCTCCCATATGGTATGTGTGGTCCTGGCTCTTTTCCCTCTGTATCTTAGACCGTGTGTACTTGAACCAAATCCTAATGGGCGGCGTATAGGGAGGGTTTGAGCGTCCCCACACCGCCCACATTCATTTTTTACGGCTGGTCCCGCGCCATGACAGGCGTCATAAGGGAGGGTTTGGGGCAGCCCTACTCGAGGGCTCCCCCCTTACCTCCCTATGCCCTCCTGCCAGAGCTAGATCAGTACCTCCGCCCGGTGTCGTGGGAGTAGGGGTTGGGGGGGTCCTACTAGAGGGCCCCCCCCTTACCTCCTCCCACTAACCCGACGGAGGCTGCTTCGCATTGATCAGTTGGCCTTTCTCTCTGCTCAGCCACTGCTCTGCTCCTGACTGGCATCCTACGGCGAGGGGTTGGCGAGGCCCTGCTAGAGGACCCCTCCCTTACCTCCCCATACTAGCCTGCCAGAGACGGCCCGGTCGCTCTCCTACCGGCGACAACCAGGGGGGTCCGAAGAGGCCACATGTAGGCCCCCTCCTCATCCCCCCTGACGCCGCCCAGTTGGTGAGTTCGTGGACCACGCACACAAGGCTTCGTGCCTGGAGTTATTGTGGGGGCCCTGTTGGATATCCCCCCTTTACCTCCTTGCACTCACCTGCAACCACCAATCCGATACCTTTCAGGTGGCATCACACTGGTAGGGGCTGGAGGGGCCCTACTAGAGGGCCCCTCCCTTACCTCCCAGTGCTGTCCTCCCAAGACTTTCCCTACTCTCTCTTTCTTCCCTGGTTATTGCCAAGCGGGGGTTTTGGGTTTGCCCTTGCCTCCCTACCTTGGCCGCCCGAGGTATGCCTCCGGGTCCTGCTCAGCCCCATATGGAGCCCCCTAGGTATGTGCCAACTGGCCTGGTTCTGGTGACGCTTATTGTTTAAAGTGCTATCAAAGTATGGGATTGTGTGTGTAGAGTATATCTCCTGTGCATCTATAACACTAACAGTAGAAGAAATATAGATGTTATAGCTTCACTGTTAATGTGAGAAGGCCATCTCTCTATCCCCTACTAAGGGGAAGACACTGTCAGGTGGACAGGCAGCTCTCTCTATCTCCTACTAAGGAGAAAGCCCCTGTCAGGGTGAAAGGGCCATTCTCTCTCTATCCTTCTGAGGATAGCCACCTGTCAGGTGAAAGGCCATACTCTTCCACCCTACTGGGGAGCAGTCACATCACGGTGACTAGCTATCCTGTATATCTCCTACTAAGGAGAAATCACCTATCAAGGTGGAAAGGCCCTTCTCTCTCTCTCTTTCCCATCCGGAGTCCCTCTCGAGGGAAAAATGTCCGCTCACTCTCCCTCCTTATCTCGCTCGTACGGGGCGCGGTTGAAGCTTGTCAGTAGGACGGGGCCGTCTCCGACAGGGGCTCCCTCGATAGAGGCTATCCACGTGGGGCGGGAGGAACCGTCCGTCTGAACACCGACCAATGGCCGGCCGACAGGGGCCCTCCCAGGTGGTTTCCTCCCCGCTTACCCTTCGCCTGCCCTGCGCTTGTGGCGCTTACTTGGCCACACCGGTTTATCTCCTTCCCATAGCTTCCTCCCCGGGCCCCCGGAACCAGGGCTGTGGAGGATCCTGATCGTATGCCCTGTCGGTGTCCGGAAACGCCCACTGTATAGCTATATCTCCTACTAAGGAGAAAACACCTCTCAAGGTGAGAAGGCCCTCCTCTCTATCTCCTATTAAGGAGAAATCATGTGTCAGGTGAATAGCTTCTCTATATCTCCTACTAAGGAGAAACCCTTGTCAATGTGTCTAGGCCATTCTCTTTATCTCCTACTAAGGAGGAATCATATGTCAGGTGAATAGCTACTCTCTATATCTCCTACTAAGGATGACCACCTGTCAAGGTGAAAAGGCCATTCTCTCTCTCTCTTTCTAAGGAGGAAACACTTGTCAATGTGTGTAGGCCATTCTCTCTATCCCCTACTAAGGAGAAATCATATGTCAGGTGAATAGCTACTCTCTCTCTCACCTAGTAAGGAGGAAACACTTGTCAATGTGTGTAGGCCATTCTCTCTCTCTCCTACGAAGGAGGAAACACTTGTCAATGTGTGTAGGCCATTCTCTCTCTCTCCTACTAAGGAGGAAACACCTGTCAAGGTGAAAGGCTATTCTCTCTATTCCATACTTTAAGATATGCTATTGGAGCTGGAATTACCGCGGCTGCTGGCACCAGACTTGCCCTCCAATGGATCCTCGTTAAAGGATTTAAAGTGTACTCATTCCAATTACAGGGCCTTGAAAGAGTCCTGTATTGTTATTTTTCGTCACTACCTCCCCGAGTCGGGAGTGGGTAATTTGCGCGCCTGCTGCCTTCCTTGGATGTGGTAGCCGTTTCTCAGGCTCCCTCTCCGGAATCGAACCCTGATTCCCCGTTACCCGTGGTCACCATGGTAGGCGCAGAAAGTACCATCGAAAGTTGATAGGGCAGACATTCGAATGAGACGTCACCGCCACAAAGGGCGCGCGATCGGCTCGAGGTTATCTAGAGTCACCAAAGCGGCCGGGGCAACCGAGATTGGCCCGCATGGGTTTTGGGTCTGATAAATGCACGCATCCCCGGAGGTCAGCGCTCGTCTGCATGTATTAGCTCTAGAATTGCCACAGTTATCCAAGTAACGTTGGAGCGATCAACGGAACCATAACTGATTTAATGAGCCATTCGCAGTTTCACTGTACCGGCCGTGTGTACTTAGACTTGCATGGCTTAATCTTTGAGACAAGCATATGCTACTGGCAGGATCAACCAGGTAGCCACTCACAACATAGAGGTTGTACCCGAGCACACTAAGCGGAGAACAGCCAGGGACCACTCCTATCCCGTGAGGGGAGGAGGCCCTGGGTCAATCCACCGTGCGCCCAGCGGGAGGCCCTGAACTGCCCGTGGCCGGAGCCACAGGTGCCGGGGCACCGCTTAATCAGGTATCTTGTCTTAGCTGGAGGGTTTATTCGGAACGCCATCAACGGGGATAAAAGACAGGGTTTGAGAAATACATGTGTTTCTGGCGCCGGTACGGCATGGGTGAACGTCATCCTCAGGCATCGCTACCTGGGTACTCCACTCCCCGAACCGGAACACCAATGTAGGGCCACTGAGACAGACGGGTCGGCTAGATCTCGCACGAACGGAGCGCGGCTGAAGCTTGTCATCAAGACGGGGATAACCGTCTCCGACAGGGGCTCCCCCGATAGAGGCAATTCCACATGGGGCGGGAGGAACCGTCCGTCTGAACACCGACCAATGGCCGGCCGACAGGGGCCCTCCCAGGTGGAAATAGATTGCAAATCGGTCAGAAGATGTAAAACAGGCTCGACAACAGAGGACAACCATGGATACGCAACATGTTGGAAGTTAGGGACAGACACATTCATGGGACAAGAACCATGGTCATGGAGGACCCACACCCACAAGGTGATAGCTGGGATAGAGCACCTGTCCAAGACAGAGCTCAATATCCTCCCACCACCAAGCTGGGAAAATCGGATCAATACTTAGGACCAATCGGGCACCGGAGGGATATGGTCCAAAGTACCCACGGTTCTGAGGGGCTTGTAACCCTCAAAAGTGTCCGTAAAGCTCTCCCTATTCGGCATGAGTAGTAACCATCAATCGGTCGTCGAAGGGATATGGACCGAACTACCATGGTTCCGAGGGACAAGCAACCCTCAGAAGTGTCCGTTTCGCATTTATTTAATCGGACTAGTAGTTTGCCACTATCCCCGAGCTTCTAGGCCATGGAAGTCGTGTTGTCAAAAACCAGGTTTCTGATTTCGCGCCGGTACCTGTCTGCCCCACACGGGCATGACTGTGTAAAGACGGGAATACGGAATTTACCGATCTTCACTGTGTTACTCACACAGTATATTTTTTTCCCCGTTCTCCCGTATGAAAATCCGGACCAGAAAAAAAACACTTTAAACTTGAATAAATCGAAAAGTACAACTCCAATCCTGATGGGGTTTTTTTTGCACGAAATGGCCCATATAAACGAACATTTCCATATAATTTAAACCGTTTTTCCATAAAAATTTATAATAGAAAATCGAGTTTGAAGTTTTCGAAAAAAAGTTCCCGGAACAGAAAAAAATACTTACTATAGATGCGACATTTTATAAACAGGGGATAATTGTTACCCATCACGAGAGAGGTTATGAGCCAAAATTTGGGAACTCTAGCCCCTCAGGAAGTATTTTTAATCATTATTTGAAAATTTCAGATTTTGGTCAAAAAAGTTACAAAGTGCCAACTTTTCAGTTTGCTTCAGAGACTAAGTCCAAACGGGCACCTGGTTTTATTTTGGGTTACCAGGACCATTTTTTAAAAACGGTTTTAAATACTTTTAAAGGGTATAGGGACCTCCATACCCACCCTGACAGCACCCTACTACGGGCCCAAGTCAATGGGGGCCGGCCTGGCTGATTTATGGAAGTTTTAAAAAATCTTCAGAAAATATTCTATGTTTTTCTTCTCAGAAATTGCACTAAGTCCAAACGGGCACCTGGTTTTATTTTGGGTTACCAGGGGTGACATTTTATAACTGTTTTAAATACTTTTAAAGGGTATAGGGACCTCCATACCCACCCTGACAGCACCCTACTACGGGCCCAAGACCAAATGACACACACACAAAGACATGGGTGAGTTTCAAATAAATAGTCTTTATTTATCAGTGAATCATGGGTTGATTTGTCCCTCAATTAGTGTCCGCGCTCGGCTGGCGTTACGAGGCAAATTATGGAACCGGTAGTACCGTGCCTGGGTTTCCAGAGAATGACACATATGGTCAGCCACAGTCCCCCGGTCTTTAACCGAGCCTTGATTAAAGTTCAATGTAGCAATGCTTCGTCGAATTGTACCGAAGGTGACTTTACTTCCAATGCCAATTTCTTCAAATAGCTGGCCCACATACTCACAGATATTGCTGTACGGTTGACCGCAGGACGTGAAAAAGAAGAGTGTTGTGTCTGAGGTGATTCCACTCAGATGAGGCCTGATCTGATGGAATCGTTTAAGCCAAGTGTATTCCTGCACAGATAGAACAATTCTGCACTCACCGAAGCTATAGTTCGTTTTGTGGCTTGAAATAGACATCTGATAACCCCCACTTTCCGGGGTTACTTCAGTAAATTCCCTCTCACTGAATGTGGTGACTGGGGATCGTCGAGTGCCATTAAAGATGGCCAACCGGCTGGACATGAGAGCCGCAAACCTACGTCTATCAGCGCAGGTGGGTCGGACCTCCAGCCTACTGAGAACCGAAGGAATAGCTTGATTGCTTTGCTCAACAAATCGGCTTAACTCCGCAGCGCTGAGCACCTCGTCCCTGCAGCGTTTGCGGAATTTTGCCCTGTGTGTTGCCTGGCTCTGCCGTGAATCCCTGTCCATCTTTGCCAAGCAGAGTAACAACTTTCGGATTTTACTGGCTCTAGCCTGCAGACCTTCTGGCCGGAACTGAATGAGATAGTTCAAGAAACTTCGAACATCGGATCGGTACATTTTTAACGTGGATGGTGCCAAACAACGGTCTTCACATTGACCGTACCACTCAGACGCACGTCTGTAGTTATCCAGAGAACACAGTCCTTCATCGGCCTTGCCCTCTGACATATAGCGGAGGAATTTCCGTACTCGGGATAGACTGGTGCGACAATTGTCAATTCGTTTAACTGAAGGGTTTCTACCCGTAGCAAAGTGCTCATATTCAGTCAAAATTACATTTCTCCAACCTTCAATTCCGGAATCCACACCGCCGCCTTCATCGCTCTCGCTCTCCGTGGAAGTCGCCTCCGCGCAGCCTCGCTCCCTCGGTTCCGAGCGTGGTTCACCACCGATCTGGCTGGTTGACTGCACCGGCCCAGTCGCCACCGCCTGCTCACTCTCGTCCAACAGCTGCTGATCCACGCACAACTCACTTCCCACACACTGGAAATACACAGGGTTCTCCCAGGGCTCCAGCCGCGGTGCAACATCGTTGTTAGGCTGCGTACTCTTCCATGATCCGGGCCGCTGTCTCTCGGCTGAAAGCCGGCAAGATTGCATAGCACACTTCCATTTAATAGTACCAGGCTTAAGTGCATGGACAGACTTGAAATGCCGGTCTATCCGCGCGATATTCAGCTTGGAACAAAGCCCACAGTCACGTCTTAGTCTGCCGCTCATAGCTTCTCTCTCTCTCCTGCCTTCCCGAGTGGGAGTGTGTGTGTGTCTCTCTTGGTGTGCTCCACCACATTAAAACCTAACCCTAACTAACACCAACCCTAACCCTAGCCATTACCCTAACCCTAACACCAACCCCATCCCTAGCCATTACCCTAATCCTAACCCCTACCCCAACCCTAGCCATTACCCTAATCCTAACACCAACCCCAGCCCTAGCCATTACCCTAATCCTAACACCAACCCCAACCCTAGCTTCATGTCCAAACCCCGGCTCAGCTGTCCTCCTAGCTGTCCCATCTCAGGGGTGCAGCTGGTAGCTCAGGTGATGGATGGACGGCCAAACACAGTACACATTGCTCACACTAGGGGCCAAACACAGCACAGCACAGCACACCTCTATCGAAAGACTTTAGGGATTCTCTCACACACAACACCTCCAGACACACAGAACACGCACGTACGCAAACACTCGCACACAGGCACACAGGCATGCAGGCACACAGGCATGCAGGCACACAGGCACACAGGCATGCAGGCACGCAGTCATGCAGGCACGCAGTCATGCAGGCACGCAGGCATGCAGGCACGCAGGCATGCAGGCACGCAGGCATGCAGGCACACAGTCATGCAGGCACGCAGGCATGCAGGCACGCAGGCATGCAGGCACACACACATTAAAATGTGACATTCTAGCTTTGCATTTTGTTTATTTTTTCTTCCGTCTTTGTCAGTGCTCTCCGAGCCCTGTCTTTCTGTCTGTCTTTCACACACACCTGTGATGCCCCAGGGCTAGTCCATCGTCCCCAACACACACACACACACACACACACACACACACACACACACACACACACACACACACACACACACACACACACACACACACACACACACACACACACACACACACACACACACACACACACACGCAAACAAACACACTCAAACACACACACACACACACACACACACACACGTGCAAACACTTACACATGCACGCAAACACACACAGCACTCTCTTTCTTGTGTCTACATGGTGAAAGTGCAGAACATTGACTTTTGAAGTGTCTATCCAAAATGCCTTTCTCACAATATGCTCTAATAGAACTCTAGAACGTCCTGTCTGACTGATGTGTCCTGTAGAGACCATATGCAGCTTTTTGGTTCAGGAACGGTTACCTTTTTAACTATGTATCGGTTCTAGATATACACACTGATTTCCATGACTGTCTCAGTCCATGATAAAACATAGATACCTGCAGTACTTACCATGCTACCAACACCAGCGTGTGATCATCAGCACCTGGGACTGCAGGAGATGTGTGTGGGTGTGGGTACCAGGAGGAGTGCCCACTACCCAGAGTGCCGTGCGGCAGCAGTGCTCGCCCAGCCCGCTCAGCTTTGGCACCTCAGCTGCCGGCCAGGCCTGCTGATGAAGAGTAGGTGCGTGTGTGTGTTTGTGATGAAGAGAAGCTGTGAGGGGAGTGTTAGTAGCTGATAATGAATGTATCTTGTTGTCACCACAGATGACTTGCTCAGGGCCTTCCATTGGAGGAGTCTGCCTGCTGCAGAGCTCCACCACACTCCGCCACCCCCTCCACCCTCCTCCACCACCCCAGGGCTTGGCACCTCTGGCAGGGACAGGAAGGTATTTGTACCATGCTCCCTTCAATCACCACCCAACGCCCAGATCCCGCTGTTCACTGCAAATGATAATATTTTGCCTGATGACTGATTTAGATTCTCCTTTTCTGCAGTGTGTTTTCTTTTTAGCTCTCTCGTGGATAATAACATTCTTGTAGCAACAAACAAAACTTTCACTGTGAAAATGAAGCTAATTTGAACCCCATAATTCAACATGGCAAATAAACATACAAAAATAAAAAAACAGGACATCAATGCTTGTGCAAGGTGTAATTAAGCCAGTTGATAGGATGATCCACTTTCAGGGACAAGCTGATATAATTTACAAAGTCAGCCTGATCATATTGTTTAGGCCATTTCTGAAGGGTTCAATGGAAGAGACCAGGAGTCTGAATAGCAGAGTACTGACATTACAAAATATTAATTGGCTGAAGTCTCAGATTGGGTCCAAATGACAGTGTACCATAGTGTTCCCCAGTGTTCTGTAGTGTTCCCAGGGTTCCATAATGTCCCCCCAGTGTTCTGTAGTGTTCCCAGTGTTCCGTAGTGTTCCCAGTGTTCTGTAGTGTTCCCAGTGTTCCAGAATGTTCCCCAGTATTCCGTAGTGTTCCCAGTGTTTCATAATGTTACCCAGTGTTCTGTAGTGTTCCCGGTGTTCCATAATGTTCCCCAGTGTTCCGTAGTGCTCACAGTGTTCTGTAGTGTTCCCAGGGTTCCATAATGTCCCCCAGTGTTCCGTAGGGTTCCCAGTGTTCCATAGTGTTTCCAGTGTTCCATAATGTTCCCAGTGTTCCGTAGTGTTCCCAGGTGTCCATAATGTTCCATAATGTTCCCCAGTGTTCGTTAGTGTTCCCCAGTGTTCTTTAGTGTTCCCCAGTGTTCCGTAATGTTCCCCAGTGTTCTGTAGTGTTCCTAGTGTTCTGTAGTGTTCCCAGTGTTCCCAATGTTCTGTAGCGTTCCCAGTGTTCCATAATGTTCCCCAGTGTTCCGTAGTGCTCACAGTGTTCTGTAGTGTTCCCAGTGTTCCATAATGTCCCCCAGTGTTCTGTAGTGTTCCCAGTGTTCCGTAGTGTTCCCAGTGTTCTGTAGTGTTCCCAGTGTTCCAGAATGTTCCCCAGTATTCCGTAGTGTTCCCAGTGTTTCATAATGTTACCCAGTGTTCTGTAGTGTTCCCAGTGTTCTGTAGTGTTGCCAGTGTTCCGTAGTGTTCCCAGTATTCCATAGTGTTTCCAGTGTTCCATAATGTTCCCAGTGTTCCGTAGTGTTCCCAGGTGTCCATAATGTTCCATAATGTTCCCCAGTGTTCGTTAGTGTTCCCCAGTGTTCTTTAGTGTTCCCCAGTGTTCCGTAATGTTCCCCAGTGTTCTGTAGTGTTCCTAGTGTTCTGTAGTGTTCCCAGTGTTCCCAATGTTCTGTAGCGTTCCCAGTGTTCCATAATGTTCCCCAGTGTTCCGTAGTGCTCACAGTGTTCTGTAGTGTTCCCAGTGTTCCATAATGTCCCCCAGTGTTCTGTAGTGTTCCCAGTGTTCCGTAGTGTTCCCAGTGTTCTGTAGTGTTCCCAGTGTTCCAGAATGTTCCCCAGTATTCCGTAGTGTTCCCAGGTGTCCATAATGTTCCATAATGTTCCCCAGTGTTCGTTAGTGTTCCCCAGTGTTCTTTAGTGTTCCCCAGTGTTCCGTAGTGTTCCCAGGTGTCCATAATGTTCCATAATGTTCCCCAGTGTTCGTTAGTGTTCCCCAGTGTTCTTTAGTGTTCCCCAGTGTTCCGTAATGTTCCCCAGTGTTCTGTAGTGTTCCTAGTGTTCTGTAGTGTTCCCAGTGTTCCCAATGTTCTGTAGCGTTCCCAGTGTTCCATAATGTTCCCCAGTGTTCCGTAGTGCTCACAGTGTTCTGTAGTGTTCCCAGTGTTCCATAATGTTACCCAGTGTTCTGTAGTGTTGCCAGTGTTCCGTAGTGTTCCCAGTATTCCATAGTGTTTCCAGTGTTCCATAATGTTCCCAGTGTTCCGTAGTGTTCCCAGGTGTCCATAATGTTCCATAATGTTCCCCAGTGTTCGTTAGTGTTCCCCAGTGTTCTTTAGTGTTCCCCAGTGTTCCGTAATGTTCCCCAGTGTTCTGTAGTGTTCCTAGTGTTCTGTAGTGTTCCCAGTGTTCCGTAGTGTTCCCAGTGTTCTGAAGTGTCCCCAGTGTTCCATAATGTTCCCAATGTTCCGTAGTGTTCCCAGGTGTCCATAGTGTTCCCAGTGTTCCGTAGTGTTCCCAGTGTTCCGTAGTGTTCCCAGTGTTCCGTAACGTTCCCCAGTGTTCCGTAGTGCCCCCAGTTTTCCATAGTGCTCCGTAGTTTTCCCAGTGTTCTGTAGTGTTCCCAGTGTTCCATAACGTTCCCCAGTGTTTTGTAGTTTTCCTAGATTTCCTTAATGTTCCCCAGCGTTCCGTAGTTTTCCCAGCGTTCCATAGTTTTCCCAGCGTTCCGTAGTTTTCCCAGTGTTCCTTAGTGTTCCCAGTGTTCCGTAGTGTTCCCAGTGTTCCGTAACGTTCCCCAGTGTTCCGTAGTGCCCCCAGTTTTCCATAGTGCTCCGTAGTTTTCCCAGTGTTCTGTAGTGTTCCCAGTGTTCCATAACGTTCCCCAGTGTTTTGTAATTTTCCTAGATTTCCTTAATGTTCCCCAGCGTTCCGTAGTTTTCCCAGTGTTCCGTAGTGTTCCCAGTGTTCCGTAGTGTTCCCAGTGTTCCGTAGTGTTCCCAGTGTTCCGTAGTGTTCCCAGTGTTCCATAATGTTCCCCAGTGTCCCGTTGTGTTCCCAGTTTTCCATACTGTTCCTCGTGTTCCTTAGTGTTCCACAGTGTTCCGTAGTGTTCCCAGTGTTCCATAATGTTCCACAGTGTTCCGTGGTGTTCCCAGTTTTCGTAGTGTTCCTAGTGTTTTGTAGTGTTCCCAGTGTTCCATAATGTTCTCCAGTGTTTTGTAGTGTTCCCAGTGTTCCATACTGTTCCCCAGTGTAGTGTAGTTTTCCTAGTGTTCCTTAATGTTCCCCAGTGTTCCATGGTGTTCCCAGTGTTCTGTAGTGTTCCCAGTGTTCCGTAGTGTTCCCAGTGTTCTGTAATGTTCCCAGTGTTCAGTAGTGTTCCTCGTGTTCCTTAGTGTTCCACAGTGTTCCGTGGTGTTCCCAGTTTTCGTAGTGTTCCTAGTGTTTTGTAGTGTTCCCAGTGTTCCATAATGTTCTCCAGTGTTCTGTAGTGTTCTCCAGTGTTCCGTAGTGTTCCCAGTGTCCCAGGAGTGTTCCCAGTGTTCCATAATGTTACCCAGTGTTATGCAGTGTTCCTAGTGTTCCGTAGTGTTCCCAGTGTTCTGTAGTGTTCCCAGTGTTCCGTAGTGTACCCAGTTTTCCGTAGTGTTCCCAGTGTTCTGTAATGTTCCCAGATCTTTGTGGGCTATACTCGGCCTTGTCTCAGGATGGTAAGTTGTTGGTTGAAGATATCCCTCTAGTGGTGTAGGGGCTGTGCTTTGGCAAAGTGGGTGGGGTTATATCCTGCCTGTTTGGCCCTGTCCGGGGTTATCATCGGATGGGTCCACAGTGTCTCCTGACCCCTCCTGTCTCAACCTCCAGTATTTATGCTGCAGTAGTTTATGTGTTGGGGGCTAGGGTCAGTCTGTTATATCTGGAGTATTTCTCCTGTCTTATCCGGTGTCCTGTGTGAATTTAAGTATGGTCTCTCTAATTCTCTCTTTCTCTCTTTCTCTCTCGGAGGACCTGAGCCCTTGGACCATGCCTCAGGACTACCTGGCATGATGACTCCTTGCTGTCCCCAGTCCACCTGGCCGTGCTGCTGCTCCAGTTTCAACTGTTCTGCCTGCGGCTATGGAACCCTGACCTGTTCACCGGACATGCTACCTGTCCCAGACCTGCTGTTTTCAACTCTCTAGCGACAGCAGGAGCGGTAGAGATACTCTGAATGATCGGCTATGAAAAGCCAACTGACATTTACTCCTGAGGTGCTGACTTGTTGCACCCTCGACAACTACTGTGAATATTATTATTTGACCATGCTGGTCATTCATGAACATTTGAACATCTTGGCCATGTTCTGTTATAATCTCCACCCAGCACAGCCAGAAGATGACTGGCCACCCCTCATAGCCTGGTTCCTCTCTAGGTTTCTTCCTAGGTTTTGGCCTTTCTAGGGAGTTTTTTTCCTAGCCACCATGCTTCTACACCTGCATTGCTTGCTGTTTGGGGTTTTAGGCTGGGTTTCTGTACAGCACTTTGATATATCAGCTGATGTAAGAAGGGCTATAGAAATACATTTGATTTGATTTGTTCCATAGTGGTCCTTGTGTTCCTTAGTGTTCCTCAGTGTTCCGTGGTGTTCCCAGTGTTCCGTAGTGTTCCCCAGTGTTATGCAGTGTTCCCCAGTGTTATGCAGTGTTCCCGGTGTTCCATAATGTTCCCCAGTGTTCTGTAGTGTTCCCATGGTTCCATAATGTCCCCCAGTGTTCTGTAGTGTTCCCAGTGTTCCGTAGTGTTCCCAGTGTTCTGTAGTGTTCCCAGTGTTCCAGAATGTTCCCCAGTATTCCGTAGTGTTCCCAGTGTTTCATAATGTTACCCAGTGTTCTGTAGTGTTCCCGGTGTTCCATAATGTTCCCCAGTGTTCCATAGTGCTCACAGTGTTCTGTAGTGTTCCCAGGGTTCCATAATGTCCCCCAGTGTTCTGTAGTGTTCCCAGTGTTCTGTAGTGTTGCCAGTGTTCCGTAGTGTTCCCCGGTGTCCATAATGTTCCATAATGTTCCCCAGTGTTCGTTAGTGTTCCCCAGTGTTCTTTAGTGTTCCCCAGGGTTCCGTAATGTTCCCCAGTGTTCTGTAGTGTTCCTAGTGTTCTGTAGTGTTCCCAGTGTTCCCAATGTTCTGTAGCGTTCCCAGTGTTCCATAATGTTCCCCAGTGTTCCGTAGTGCTCACAGTGTTCTGTAGTGTTCCCAGTGTTCCATAATGTCCCCCAGTGTTCGGTAGTGTTCCCAGTGTTCCGTAGTGTTCCCAGTGTTCTGTAGTGTTCCCAGTGTTCCAGAATGTTCCCCAGTATTCCATAGTGTTCCCAGTGTTTCATAATGTTACCCAGTGTTCTGTAGTGTTGCCAGTGTTCCGTAGTGTTCCCAGTATTCCATAGTGTTTCCAGTGTTCCATAATGTTCCCAGTGTTCCGTAGTGTTCCCAGGTGTCCATAATGTTCCATAATGTTCCCCAGTGTTCGTTAGTGTTCCCCAGTGTTCTTTAGTGTTCCCCAGTGTTCCGTAATGTTCCCCAGTGTTCTGTAGTGTTCCTAGTGTTCTGTAGTGTTCCCAGTGTTCCGTAGTGTTCCCAGTGTTCTGTAGTGTCCCCAGTGTTCCATAATGTTCCCAATGTTCCGTAGTGTTCCCAGGTGTCCATAGTGTTCCCAGTGTTCCGTAGTGTTCCCAGTGTTCCGTAGTGTTCCCAGTGTTCCGTAACGTTCCCCAGTGTTCCGTAGTGCCCCCAGTTTTCCATAGTGCTCCGTAGTTTTCCCAGTGTTCTGTAGTGTTCCCAGTGTTCCATAACGTTCCCCAGTGTTTTGTAGTTTTCCTAGATTTCCTTAATGTTCCCCAGCATTCCGTCGTTTTCCCAGCGTTCTGTAGTTTTCCCAGTGTTCCGTAGTGTTCCCAGTGTTCCGTAGTGTTCCCAGTGTTCCGTAGTGTTCCCCGTGTTCCGTAGTGTTCCCAGTGTTCCATAATGTTCCCCAGTGTCCCGTAGTGTTCCCAGTATCCCATAGTGTTCCCAGTGTTCCATAATGTTCCCCAGTGTTCCGTAGTGTTCCCAGTGTTCCGTAGTGTTCCCAGTGTTCCGTAGTGTTCCCAGTGTTCTGTAATGTTCCCAGTGTTCAGTAGTGTTCCGTAGTGTTCTGTAGTGTTCCCAGTTTTCCATACTGTTCCTTGTGTTCCTTAGTGTTCCACAGTGTTCCGTGGTGTTCCCAGTTTTCGTAGTGTTCCTAGTGTTCTGTAGTGTTCTCCAGTGTTCTGTAGTGTTCCCAGTGTCCCAGGAGTGTTCCCAGTGTTCCATAATGTTACCCAGTGTTATGCAGTGTTCCTAGTGTTCCGTAGTGTTCCCAGTGTTCTGTAGTGTTCCCAGTGTTCCGTAGTGTACCCAGTTTTCCGTAGTGTTCCGAGTGTTCTGTAATGTTCCCAGATCTTTGTGGGCTATACTTGGCCTTGTCTCAGGATGGTAAGTTGGTGGTTGAAGATATCCCTCTAGTGGTGTAGGGGCTGTGCTTTGGCAAAGTGGGTGGGGTTATATCCTGCCTGTTTGGCTCTGTCCGGGGCTATCATCGGATGGTCCACAGTGTCTCCTGACCTCTCCTGTCTCAACCTCCAGTATTTATGCTGCAGTAGTTTATGTGTTGGGGGCTAGGGTCAGTCTGTTATATCTGGAGTATTTCTCCTGTCTTATCCGGTGTCCTGTGTGAATTTAAGTATGGTCTCTCTAATTCTCTCTTTCTCTCTTTCTCTCTCTCGGAGGACCTGAGCCCTTGGACCATGCCTCAGGACTACCTGGCATGATGACTCCTTGCTGTCCCCAGTCCACCTGGCCGTGCTGCTGCTCCAGTTTCAACTGTTCTGCCTGCGGCTATGGAACCCTGACCTGTTCACCGGACATGCTACCTGTCCCAGACCTGCTGTTTTCAACTCTCTAGCGACAGCAGGAGCGGTAGAGATACTCTGAATGATCGGCTATGAAAAGCCAACTGACATTTACTCCTGAGGTGCTGACTTGTTGCACCCTCGACAACTACTGTGAATATTATTATTTGACCATGCTGGTCATTCATGAACATTTGAACATCTTGGCCATGTTCTGTTATAATCTCCACCCAGCACAGCCAGAAGAGGACTGGCCACCCCTCATAGCCTGGTTCCTCTCTAGGTTTCTTCCTAGGTTTTGGCCTTTCTAGGGAGTTTTTTTCCTAGCCACCATGCTTCTACACCTGCATTGCTTGCTGTTTGGGGTTTTAGGCTGGGTTTCTGTACAGCACTTTGATATATCAGCTGATGTAAGAAGGGCTATAGAAATACATTTGATTTGATTTGTTCCATAGTGGTCCTTGTGTTCCTTAGTGTTCCTCAGTGTTCCGTAGTGTTCCTAGTGTTTTGTAGTGTTCCCAGTAGTCCATGATGCTCCTGTCACGCCCTGACCTTAGAGATCCTTTTTATTCTCTATTTTGGTTAGGTCAGGGTGTGGCTAGGGTGGGTACTCTAGTTTTGTATTTCTATGTTGGCCTGATATGGTTTCCAATCAGAGGCAGCTGTATCTCATTGTCTCTGATTGGGGATCATATTTAGGCAGCCTTTTCCCACCTGTTGTTTGTGGGATCTTATTTTGAGTCAGTGCATGTTGCACCTCTGTCGTCACGGTTTGTAGGTTGTTTCTTTTTTTGTTGTTGGTTGTAAAGTTTCACTAAAATAAAATGTGGAACTCAGAGCACGCTGCGCCTTGGTCCTTCTCTACACACAATCGTGACAGAAGATCCCACCACCAACGGACCAAGCAGCGTGCCCAGGAGGAGCAGAGATCCTGGCCTTTGGAGAGAAGGGGTAGAGGACTTCCTGGATGTGGGAGGAGATCATGGCAGGAGACAAGAACCTGCCATGGAAGCAGGCGGAGGCAGCGAAGGAGGATCAACGACGACTCCGGTGTTCACAACCACGACGGAAGCCCGAGAGGCAGCCCCAAAAATGTTTTGGGGCGGCGCACAGAGTGGTCGGCGGAGCCGAGGTGTGAATCAGAGCCAGTCGGGGAGTCGAGTGAGGAACTCGACGAAAGATTCCGGAGAGAGGTGTTGGTGTTGAGAGCGCTGCATAGCGGGCGTGCTGAGGAGCGTGACACCAGTCCGGTGTCATATGCACCAGTTTCACTCATCTGGCACCCAGTGTGTCTCCCCAGTCTGGTACGTCCTGTGTCTCCTCCACGCACTCGCCCTAAGGTGTGTGTCACGGTTCCGGTACAATGTGTGCCGGTTCTACACACCGTGTCTCCAGTGCGCCTCCACAACCCAGTGCGTCCTGTGCCAGCCCCCCGCACTTGCCGTGTGAAGGTCTGTCCAGGACGCGTTGTGCCAGCTCTACGCTCCAGACCTCCAGTGCTTCTTTACGGTCCAGTACATCCTGCACCGGCTCTACGCACTGTATCTCCGGTGCGCCTCCACAGTCCAGTATGTCCTGTGCCTCCTCCCCGCACTCGCCCTGAAGTGTGTGTCACTAGTCCGGTGCCACTTGTACCGGCCCCACGCATCAGGCCTCCATTGCGCCTTCACAGTCCAGAGCTTCCGGCGACAGTTCCCAGTCCAGAGCTTCTGGCGACAGTTCCCAGTCCAGAGCTTCCGTAGTGTTCCCAGTGTTCTGTAGTGTTCCCAGTGTTCTGTAGTGTTCCCAGTGTTCCGTAGTGTCCCCCAGTGTTCCATAATGTTCCCAATGTTCCGTAGTGTTCCCAGGTTTCCATAATGTTCCTAGTGTTCCGTAGTGTTCCCAGGTGTCCATAATGTTCGATAATGTTCCCCAGTGTTCTGTAGTGTTCCTAGTGTTCTGTAGTGTTCCTAGTGTTCTGTAGTGTTCCCTGTGTTCAGTTGTGTCCCCAGTGTTCCATAGTGGTCCCCAGTGTTCCGTAGTGCCCCCAGTTTTCCATTGTGTTCCGTAATGTTCCCAGTGTTCCGTAGTGTTCCCAGGTTTCCATAATGTTCCCAGTGATCCCAGTGTTCTGTAGTGTTCCCAGTGTTCCGTAGTGTTCCCAGTGTTCCGTAGTGTTCCCAGTGTTCCGTAATGTTCCCAGTGTTCCGTAGTGTTCCCAGTTTTCCGTAGTATTCCTAGTGTTTTGTAGTGTTCCCAGTATTCCATAATTTTCCCCAGTGTTCGGTAGTGTTCCCCAGTGTTCTGTAGTTTTCCCAGTGTCCCATAGTGTTCCCAGTGTCCCATAGTGTTCCCAGTGTCCCATAGTGTTCCATAATGTTCCCCAGTGTTCCGTAGTGTTCCTAGTGTTCTATAGTGTTCCCAGTGTTCCATTATGTTCCCCAGTGTTCTGTAGTGTTCCCCAGTGTTCCATAATGTTCCCAATGTTCTGTAGTGTTCCCAGGTTTCCATAATGTTCCCAGTGTTCCGTAGTGTTCCCAGGTGTCCATAATGTTCCATAATGTTCCCCAGTGTTCTGTAGTGTTCCTAGTGTTCTGTAGTGTTCCTAGTGTTCTGTAGTGTTCCTAGTGTTCTGTAGTGTTCCCAGTGTTCTGTAATGTCCCCAGTGTTCCATAGTGGTCCCCAGTGTTCCGTAGTGCCCTCAGTTTTCCATAGTGCTCCGTAGTGTTCCGTAGTGCTCCGCAGTGTTCCCAGTTTTCCGTAGTGTTCCCAGTGTTCCCCAGTGTTCTGTAGTGTTCCCCAGTGTTCCCAGTGTTCCATAATGTTCCCCAGTGTTCGGTAGTGTTCCCCAGTGTTCTTTAGTGTTCCCCAGTGTTCCGTAATGTTCCCCAGTGTTCTGTAGTGTTCCCAGTGTTCCGTAGTGTTCTCAGTGTTCCGTAGTGTTCCCCAGTGCTCTGTAGTGTTCCCCAGTGTTCCCAGTGTTCCATAATGTTCCCCAGTGTTCAGTAGTGTTCCCCAGTGTTCTTTAGTGTTCCCCAGTGTTCCATAATGTTCCCAATGTTCTGTAGTGTTCCCAGGTTTCCATAATGTTCCCAGTGTTCCGTAGTGTTGCCAGGTGTCCATAATGTTCCGTAATGTTCCCCAGTGTTCTGTAGTGTCCCCAGTGTTCCATAATGTTCCCAATGTTCCGTAGTGTTCCCAGGTGTCCATAGTGTTCCCAGTGTTCCGTAGTGTTCCCAGTGTTCCGTAGTGTTCCGTAGTGTTCCCAGTGTTCCGTAACGTTCCCCAGTGTTCCGTAGTGCCCCCAGTTTTCCATAGTGCTCCGTAGTTTTCCCAGTGTTCTGTAGTGTTCCCAGTGTTCCATAACGTTCCCCAGTGTTTTGTAGTTTTCCTAGATTTCCTTAATGTTCCCCAGCGTTCCGTAGTTTTCCCAGCGTTCCGTAGTTTTCCCAGCGTTCCGTAGTGTTCCCAGTATTCCGTAGTGTTCCCAGTGTTCCATAGTGTTCCCAGTGTTCCGTAGTGTTTCCTGTGTTCCGTAGTGTTCCCAGTTTTCCGTAGTGCCCCCAGTTTTCCATAGTGCTCCATAGTTTTCCCAGTGTTCTGTAGTGTTCCCAGTGTTCCATAACGTTCCCCAGTGTTTTGTAATTTTCCTAGATTTCCTTAATGTTCCCCAGCGTTCCGTAGTGTTCCCAGTGTTCCGTAGTGTTCCCAGTGTTCTGTAATGTTCCCAGTGTTCCGTAGTGTTCCTAGTGTTTTGTAGTGTTCCCAGTATTCCATAATGTTCCCCAGTGTTCGGTAGTGTTCCCCAGTGTTCTGTAGTGCTCCCAGTGTCCCATAGTGCTCCCAGTGTCCCATAGTGTTCCCCAGTGTTCAATAATGTTCCCCAGTGTTCCGTAGTGTTCCTAGTGTTCTATAGTGTTCCCAGTGTTCCATTATGTTCCCCAGTGTTCTGTAGTGTTCCCCAGTGTTCCATAATGTTCCCAATGTTCTGTAGTGTTCCCAGGTTTCCATAATGTTCCCAGTGTTCCGTAGTGTTCCCAGGTGTCCATAATGTTCCATAATGTTCCCCAGTGTTCTGTAGTGTTCTGTAGTGTTCCTTGTGTTCCTAGTGTTCTGTAGTGTTCCCAGTGTTCTGTAATGTCCCCAGTGTTCCATAGTGGTCCCCAGTGTTCCGTAGTGCCCCCAGTTTTCCATAGTGTTCTGTAGTGTTCCATAGTGTTCCCCAGTGTTCTGAAATGTTTCCCAGTGTTCCGTAGTGTCCCCAGTTTTCCGTAGTGTTCCAAGTGTACTTTTCCCAGTGTTTCCAGTGTTCTGTAGTGTTCCCAATTTTCCGTAGTGTCCCCAGTGTTTCGTTGTGTTCCCAGTGTTCCGTTGGGATGTGATCCACCCACTTCCCCTTCACTAATTGCTTTTTTAATGGGGCTGCCTGTTCCTTGTTTCACCCATCCACCCGCTCAAACACTGTTAGTACCCAACATTAGACCACTTCTACCAAATCAAAAGATACCTGACCCTTGGGTCTTGGATCACAGACGGAACAGATCACAGACTAGACTGTGGGGGAAGAAAAAACAATAACAACTTTGTTTTGAAGTGTCCATCCTTCCCACCAGTGAAGCGGATCATTTGAAGAAAACCATATGCAACGGCATCTGCTTTCTCGTGACTTCTAGCAAACTGAACGGCAGAGTATCTACAGAGTCTAGAGAAGCGCTGTGCGCTGAGCCACTGTTTTTAAATGGAATAGCCATCTGTCTCTTTTCTTCGGCAGCGAGAGCTTTTCTTGGCACGGAGGGACAAGCCACTCTTCTACGACTTTCTGAAATAAAGGAGTCTCCACAGACAAGTTAAGTGTCAACTGCTCATCCAACTGTAATCCCAAAAGTAGAGGGACGGAAGAAAACAGTCATCATTGGAAGTCCACATGTGTGACATTGTAAAGTGGACAAAATACAGATCTTAGTGTGAAAATGGTCCATATATGGTGCTTATGACACTGCCAGCATATGAAATCAACTGAATATTATCCGACACACATGGCTTATGCACTATTCTGTTCACACCACAAAGTTGGTCTGACCGTTAGCCCTATTCATGTTAAAAATACTAGGAAAATTGTGGCATATAGTTGCGGCATTAGTATGTGATTGGTGTGTTACCTCAGCAGGTAGCCTAGCGGTTAAGAGAATTGGGCCAGTAACAATAATAAGGATAATTAAAATAATTTGGTAGGTGCTTATATTTGTCCTATTTGACACATGTACAAGTGTTCATTAATATGCATGTGTGAAAGGTTGCTGGGTCAAATCCCTGACTAAGTGAAAAATCAGTCGATGTTCCTTTGAGCAAGGCACTTAACCTTTAATTGCTCCTGTCACTCTGGATAAGAGCGTCTGCTAAATGACTGAAATGTAAATGTAAGTAATACCCTCCTATAATTCATCCTAACCTATCATCCCCACTCTACTCCACCCAGATTGTCCCTAATGCCACAAAAAAATTGAGTTAAACACTGGAGAGGAAATGAGAGGAAAAGTTCAATCAAAGCCTTAGTCTCCGTCTCTTTTCAGGGTTATAATGGCTAGCTGCTAATGAGGGCTACTGCTATAGCTTGGACTGAATGGGAGACGAGGGACTCTTGAGAGCCTGCTTCACTCTGTCTATTTAACTGTCTGTGTTCAAGCTAGACAGTACACGCTGTCTGTGACATGAAATGCATATAGTGAGTTAATGTGTAATTCAGTATACTGGAAATGGTGGTTGGTGGGGTTGATAATGAGTCCACGTTGTAATCACTCGATAAGATAGCAAAGATGTCCCATTCCACTGACCTCACTTTAGTTTAATTATTATAACAGATGTCTTTAAAGATTTACTAATAGACTCAACATTGTCTATTTTTCGTTAAATTGCATAGTCCCGAAAGTAAAAAAAACAACAAAAAAAAACAGCTTTTCAAAGCTTTGTTGGCATTGATAACTCTGCTAATGACACTATGAATACAGGAATGTTCCACTCACCTTCAGGGCAGAGAGGAAGTGACCAATACAAGCTTTTACTAATTGATGAAAATAAGACCCTGAGCCCCCTGTCACGGCCCAGTAAAGGAGTGAGGTGTTGTGAGAGTCGGGGCTGACAGGGGGCTCCTGCAGGTGCCTATTGTGTGTACTCACCATGAGAGGTTTAGTTTAGGAGTTGGAGGGGAGGCGACTCTCCATAAGGGGTTAAGGAGTAGGAGGGGAGGCGGCTGGTTTGAACACGACCACTAGAAAAGGACCAGGGTTGGATTAGCTTGTTCCCATCGGTATGAGGCTATTCGTTTGGTAACGTCATTAGATGGTATTAAAGCGTTTCGCTTTTTCTTCCTTTATTCCCTCCAAACTCCCACAATGCCCTTGGGGATTAGTTGACTAGCAGCTTTAATTGACAGACTGCAGTCTCCCCATATTGATTGGACCGCAAAATGATGTTATCCTTAGCTGGCGTCGCTTCGATGGACTAGGAACTCGGAACAAGAGAGGACAAACGGATTAGTTACAACTTTGTAGAAAAAGTTTTTTATCTTTTTTTTATAACATTTAAATGTTAAAACTGACTATGTATTTACATGTATTGTAAAGTGAAATGTTGAAAATATAAATAACCTTTTCCAGTGCTACAATAATGTCCAATATTGCCCTTTGGTTGATTTAATATTCCCAGGGACTTCTGGCTAAAACCGACACTTTTACTGAAACGTTGATTAACGTACACTGTCCCTGTAAACATAAAAAATGTACTCAAACTCAAAGAAATGAAAACCTGTTTGATGTAATATGTTGTCTCCTACACGTTATATTATTAAGTAGGAAAGAACAGAGTGGAGGGGACCTTGTCCACATCCCTCACAACAGTAATGACAACTGGACCGAGTCACTCAGCAGTATACTTTTTATTAAAGCCTTGTTTTTATCTGCTGCTAACATGCATCCTTTGTCCTGATCTTGTCCACATTCTGATTGTGGACACATTTTCTCAACTATATCTACACATGGTATTAAAATGTGTCTCATATTCATCCACTTTGTCCACATTGTGACAGATTTCCTGCAAATGATGTGATAGCTATTTTTTATAAATAATAATAATAAAATATATTATATATATAATTTTTTACATGTTATATATATTGATGCCATAAGTCAATGGTGGCACCTGTCAATTACTTTAGAGGGCGGGATACTGATGATTTTAAATGGTTTCTCTGTCCAGATCTGTCTACACTTGTAAGATATCCAGACACAATACGTGCATGACTACCTCCAGAGGTGGACAGGAAGATCTGATCACAATCAAATCACAATGTGTCTTTTAATCGTCTACACCTGTCTGAAAATGTGTCCACAATCAGAATGTGGACAAGATCAGGACAAAAGGATGCATGTTAGAACCAAGTATAAATGGGGCTTAAAAAGTAATTGATCCTGAATCCCCTAGGAAACAAATGTCCACCTCCACCCTGTTCTCTTCATTATCCACCCTGTTCTCTAAACCCTCCACCCTGTTCTCTTCATTATCCATCCTGTTCTCTAAACCCTCCACCCTGTTCTCTCCATCCTCCACTCTGTTCTTTCCGTCATCCACCCTGTTCTCTCCACACTCCACCCTGTTCTTTCCGTCATTCACCCTGTTCTTTCCATCATCCACCCTGTTCTCCCCACCCTCCACCCTGTTCTTTCCATCATCCACCCTGTTCTTTCCGTCATCCACCCTGTTCTCTCCACCATCCACAGGCCAGACCCAGGCCAGACCCGGGCCAGACCCAGGTTTGCTCGGTTGTCAAGGCGCTGGTGGCCAAAATAAATAGTGCACTCAATTAAGATTCCAACTGGTTGTTCTCGTGTCTACTCTGAAGGCTCAGCCACTTGACATGTGAGGTTTGACTCTGCTGTGAAGACTCAGCCACTTGACATGTGAGGTTTGTCTCTACTGTGAAGGCTCAGCCACTTGACATGTGAGGTTTGTCTCTGCTGTGAAGGCTCAGCCACTTGACATGTGAGGTTTGTCTCTACTGTGAAGGCTCAGCCACTTGACATGTGAGGTTTGTCTCTGCTGTGAAGGCTCAGCCACTTGACATGTGAGGTTTGTCTCTGCTGTGAAGACTCAGGTACTTGACATGTGAGGTTTGACTCTGCTGTGAAGACTCAGCCACTTGACATGTGAGGTTTGTCTCTGCTGTGAAGACTCAGGTACTTGACATGTGAGGTTTCTGGGCACTTGTTACATTTTAGGCCATCATATGAATTACACCGGTTTGTCACGTCCTGACCAGTAAAGGGGCTGTTTGTTATTGTAGTTTGGTCAGGGGCGTGGCAGGGGGTGTTTGTTTAGTGTGGTTCGGGGTTGTTTGGGTTATGTTCTTTGTTAGTGTATTTCTATGTTATTTCTAGTTGGTCTATTTCTAGGTGGTGTTTATTGGGTTGACCTTCAATTGGAGGCAGCTGCTTCTCGTTGCCTCTGATTGAAGGTCCTATTTATAGGGGTGTTTGTTCAATGGGGGTTTGTGGGTAGTTATTTCCTGGTTTAGTGTTTGTTGCACCTGACGGGACTGTTTGGAGTCGTTTGTTTTTGTATACGTGTTTATTTTGTTTTTCCTTCTTCAAATAAAAAAGAAGATGAGTATACATTTTCCCGCTGCGTTTTGGTCCACTCCTTACGACAATCGTGACACGGTTTGTCCATTCAGGAAGTAGACATAAGCTCTAAAGACACAGGCAGTATTTGACATGTTCATTTGATATTATATGTTCTGGCAAATTGCTTACAGTGGAAGTTGACACCTACAATTATCACAGGCATATAAACTGCAAATGAATCCAAGTGCCACAGCACTAGGCAAATACTAAGACAAGTTGAGGTGTTTCCATATGCTGTCGCTGACTGGCTTCAGATGTCCTTGCCAACATTACAACCATAACTATTAAAAACATATTTCTGCTGCTTAGGCAGTGTAATAAGCACTAACAAATTAGATGAAAGTAAATGGGAATGAGTCCCTGTGTATTTATAATTTAATTTGAAATCAGCAAAAGTGTCCCTAAACTGCGACCCTAGTGTCACTAAATGTAAACTAAGCAGTACAGGGACAGGTGTTTTGGGATATGGCTAAAAGTACTCGTCTCTCTCTGTAGATAATTGTAGTGTGGCTAATGACTGATGCCAAGCTGCTGTACAGATGGTGATATGGTGGTCGCAGGACAGACAGTTGCTGCTCTGCTCTCGTTGGAAATACAGTACATTCGGGAAAGTATTCAGACCCCTTGTGTTTTTCCACATTTTGTGACGTTACAGCCTTATTCTAAAATGGATTAAAAAAAAAAAAATCCTCATCAATCTACACACAATACCCCATAATGACAAAGCGAAAACAGGTTTG
This sequence comes from Salmo salar, assembly GCF_965601325.2. Lineage (NCBI taxonomy): Eukaryota > Metazoa > Chordata > Actinopteri > Salmoniformes > Salmonidae > Salmo > Salmo salar. The sequence goes on along the minus strand of NC_138295.1, from coordinate 9,593,299 downwards.
ATTTTTTTTAAAGAAAATTTATTGAAAAGAAAAAACTGAAATACCTTATTTACATAAGTATTCAGACACTTTGTTCATCCTTGAAATGTTTCTACAACTTTATTGGAGTCCCCCTGTGGTAAATTCAATTGATTGGACATGATTTGGAAAGGCACACACCTGTCTATATAAGGTCCCAGAGCAATAACCAAGCCATTAGGTTGAAGGAATTGTCTGTAGAGCTCAGAGACAGGATTGTGCCGAGACACAAATGTGGGAAAGGGTACCAAACAATTTCTGCAGCATTAAAGGTCCCCAAGAACACAGTGACCTCCATCATTCTTAAATGTAAGAAGTTTGGAACCACCAAGACTCTTCCTAGAGCTGGCCGCCAGGTGAAACTGAGCAAATTGCGGGAGAAGGGCCTTGGTCAGGGAGGTGACCAAGAACCCGATGGTCACTCTGACAGAGCTCCAGAGTTCCTCTGTGGAGATGGAAGAACCTTCCAGAAGGACAACCATCTCTGCAGCACTCCACCAATCAGGCCTTTGTGGTAGAGCGGTGAGACGGAAGCCACTCCTCTATAAAAGGCACATGACAGCCAGCCAAAAGACACCCAAAGGACTCTCAGACCATGAGAAACAAGATTCTCTGGTCTGATGAAACCAAGATTGAACTCTTTGGCCTGAATGCCAAGCGTCAAATCTGGAGGAAACCTGGCACCATCCCTACGGTGAAGCATGGTGGTGGCAGCATCCTTCTGTGCGGATGTTTTTCAGCGGCAGGGACTGGGAGACTAGTCAGGATTGAGGGAAAGATGAACAGAGCAAAGTACAGAGATATCCTTGATGAAAACCTGCTCCAGAGTGCTCAGGACCTCAGACTGGGGCAAAGGTTCACGTTCCAACGTTCCAACGACCCTAAGCACACAGCCAAGACAATGCAGGAGTGGCTTTGGGACAAGTCTCTGAATGTCCTTCAGTGGCCCAGCCAGAGCCCGGACTTGAACCCGATTGAACATCTCTGGAGAGACCTGAAAATAGCTGTGCAGCGATGCTCCCCATCCAACCTGACAGAGCTTGAGAGGATCTGTAGAGAAGAATGGTAGAATCTCCCCAAATATAGGTGTGCCAAGCTTGCAGCGTCATACCCAAGAAGACTTGAGGCTGTAATTGCAGCCAAAGGTGCTTCAACAAAGTACTGAGTAAAGGGTCTGAATACTTATGTAAATGTGACATTTCAGTTTTTATTTTTAATCAATATGCAAACATTCCTGAAAACCTGTTTTTGCTTTGTCATTATGGGGTAATGTGTGCAGATAGATCAGGGAAAATAGCAATTGAATCAATTTTAGAATTAGGTTGTAATGGGGAAAAAATGAAAAAGTCAAGGGGTCTGAATACTTCCCGAATGCACTGTACATGTCAGTGATACCAGTAGTCTTGAAAGAAATGACTCTGTTTGATAATCGCATAGGATCTCTGTTAGAACTGAGAGAGAGGGTGAGAGAGAGAGAGAGAGAGAGAGAGAGAGAGAGAGCTCGTGGGCTCCTAAGTTCTTCTGCAAAAAATATAGAATTAGAGTTGGATAAATGTAGTTAAACTTTATTTTTTTCACAAGGACTTAAACAGGATACTGACCTCAACATTAAAACCTTCAATCTGCATCCAAATTCCATACCTTAAACCTTGATTTTGGACTAAATTACCTGAATGGACTATTACTACCAAGGACTAGCATTAAAGAAATTCTAGCAAACCAAAACCCGCAGAAGAAACACAGAGGAAACCTGGAAATACCATCCAACACAAACTGAGTCATGTTCCGTCTGAAGCTACTTCTGAAGCCAAAAAGTTAAAGACAATAATCTAAGTAAATAAGCTAAGTAAGTAAGTATGCTAAGCTACCAAGCTGCTAGGACAGAACAGACTTGGCAGCACCTTCAATTAGCACTGAAGTGTGAAGTCAGATGTGTGAAAACTCTTGAGCCCAACAACAGCAAGAGAGTTGCACAGCCTCCCAATCCCATCCATGTACACAAAAATTGGCAAAAAACACACATTTATTCCACAGGGCTCAGGGGGTGAGACAGGGATGCAGGTTAAGCCCCACCCTCTTCAACATATATATCAACGAATTGGTGAGGGCACGAGAACAGTCTGCAGCACCTGGCCTCACCCTACTAGAATCTGAAGTCAAATGTCTATTGTTTGCTGATGATCTGGTGCTTCTGTCCCCAACCAAGGAGCAGCACCTAGATCTTCAGCACAGATTATGTCAGACCTGAGCCCTGACAGCGAATCTCAGTAAGACAAAAATAATGGTGTTACAAAAAAGTTGTCCATTTGCCGAATACAAATTCCATCTAGACACCGTTGCCCTAGAGCACACAAAAACTATGTATACACCTTGGCCTAAACATCAGCGCCACAGGTAACTTCCACAAAGCTGTGAACGAGCTGAGAGACAAGGCAAGAAGGGCCTTCTATGTCTTCAAAAGGAACATCAAATCTGACATACCAATTAGGATCTGGCTAAAAATACTTGAATCAGTTATAGAACCCATTGCCCTTTCTGGTTGTGATGTCACGGTTGTCGTAGGATGAAGCAGACCAAAGTGCAGCGTGATTATCATTCCACATATTTTATTGAACTGTGAAACTATGCAATACATACAAAAATAAACTGACTAAACAACAAACAACAAACCGTGATGAAGAGTTAACATACACGTACTCCAAATCAATCTCCCACAAACCCAGGTGGGAAAAAACACCTACTTAAGTATGATCTCCAATTAGAGACAACGATGACCAGCTGCCTCTAATTGGAGATCATCCCAACTAAACTAGAAACCCCCCCTGTCACGCCCTGACCTACTCTACCATAGAAAATAACAGCTTTCTATGGTCAGGACCTGACATGTGAGGTCTGGGGTCTGCTCACTGACCAAGAATTCACAAAATGGGACAAACTCCAAATGGAGACTCTGTAGAAAGAATTCTTAAAAAATATCCTCAGTGTACAACGCAAAACAACAAATAATGCATGCAGAGCAGAATTAGGCTGATACCCGCTAATTATCAAAATCCAGAAAATAGATTTTAAATTCCACAACCACCTAAAAGGAAGCGATTCCCAAACCTTCCATAACAAAGCCATCACCTACAGAGAAGGGGCTCTGTTCACAAACACAAACAGACCCCACAGAGACCCAGGACAGCAACACAATTAGACCCAACCAAAGCATCAGAAAACAGAGAGAGAGAGAGAGAGAGAGAGAGAGAGAGAGAGAGAGAGAGAGAGAGAGAGAGAGAGAGAGAGAGAGAGAGAGAGAGAGAGAGGTGTATGTGTGGTGTGTGTGTTTGTCTCAGTATTTACTGTAGGGATCTTCTTTGACAATTGCTCTCTAAATGAGGAATGAAATACATTACTGCAGGTGTAAACAAACTGTCTCTTATTGGGAAAACACTGCATTTTGAATGGCTGTTTTTGAGATTGAATTACATACAACTATGACTTTAAATGCAAGTAAATGATGATATGATCATTTTTGGTACCTAAATTGGTTTATCACTTTCAATGTACACACTCTCTCTCTCTCTCTCTCTCTCTCTCACACACACACACACACACACACACACACACACACACACACACACACACACACACACACACACACACACACACACACACACACACACACACACACACACACACCTCTCTGCAGTAGGTCTGAGGTCTCCTCCACCTCTCTACAGTAGGTCTGTGGTCCCCTCCACCCTCCACCTCTCTACAGTAGGTCTGTGGTCCCCTCCACCTCTCTACAGTAGGTCTGTGGTCCCCTCCACTTCTCTACAGTAGGTCTGTGGTCCCCTCCACCCTCCACCTCTCTACAGTAGGTCTGTGGTCCCCTCCACCCTCCACCTCTCTACAGTAGGTCTGTGGTCCCCTCCACCTCTCTACAGTAGGTCTGTGGTCCCCTCCACCTCTCTACAGTAGGTCTGTGGTCCCCTCCTTCCTGCACCTTCCACCTCTCTACAGTAGGTTTGTGGTCCCCTCCACTTCTCTACAGTAGGTCTGGGGTCCCCTCCACCCTCCACCTCTCTACAGTAGGTCTGTCCACCCCTCCACCTCTCTACAGTAGGTCTGTGGTCCCCTCCACCTCTCCACAGTAGGTCTGTGGTCCCCTCCACCTCTCCACAGTAGGTCTGTGGTCCCCTCCACCTCTCTACAGTAGGTTTGTGGTCCCCTCCACTTCTCTACAGTAGGTCTGGGGTCCCCTCCACCCTCCACCTCTCTACAGTAGGTCTGTGGACCCCTCCACCTCTCTACAGTAGGTCTGTGGTCCCCTCCACCTCTCTACAGTAGGTCTGTGGTCCCCTCCATCTCTCTACAGTAGGTGTCTGGGCCCCTCCACTGCAGCAGCCACACCTGGAGAGTGGAGACCCTGTCCCTGAAGCAGCTATGCTATGTGTGAAGTCTACTGTATTATGATAGTTGTAACCCACAGGCACTGTGTGTATGCTTGGTATAATTATCCCTGCAATTGTCTTGTATTTTGTATCGTGCCAGATCATTTAGTTCAGGATTAACACTTCTCACCTCCAACGACCGAAGGCTTTAGTCAAGCTCATCCCTGATTACCTGTTGGGCTTTGAGGGACTCAACAAGGTTGCGCCCCAAACGGAATCCTATTTCACTATGTAGTGCACTGCTTTTGACCAGGGCTTATTGGGTTAGGACCAATAGGGCTAGGGCCCTTAGGGTTAGGGCCCATAATATTAGGGCCCATAGGGTTTGGGCCCATAGGGTTAGGGCCCATAGGGTTAGGGCCCATAGGGTTAGGGCCCATAGGGTTTGGGCCCATAATATTAGGGCCCATAGGGTTTGGGCCCACAGGGATTGGGCCCACAGGGTTAGGGCCCATATGGTTAGGGCCCATAAGGTTAGGGCCCATTGTTCTCTGGTCAAAAGTAGTGCACTATATAGGGAATAAGGTCGCATTTAGGATGCTTAAATATGAATTATTTCCCTCTCCTTCTCTCTCTCTTTGAGTGACACAGCTAAAGGGGGGAAAAAAATCTCTCTTCAGTCTGTGTGGACTATAGCTCGTCACGGATACAGGGCAATGCATGCACACACACACGTGCGCACACACACACACACACACACACACACACACACACACACACACACACACACACACACACACACACACACACACACACACACACACACACACACACACACACACACACACACACCCATTACCACGTCCCATTACTATGGTTTCTGTTTAGCGTTGCTGATGTTTGAGGAGAGAGTTGACAGAGTCGCTTTTCATTTCAGTCACAGTCAGTTCTCACATCTTTGATTCCTTAATCCTCCCTGTGTTTGCAGAGGGTGAAGGGCGTGATGACTTCCCAATGTCTGTGCTCAATAGGGCCTGCTGGTTTCCAGTGAGGCTCGTAGCATAACCACAAATGAAAGCGTTATACTGAGCCGGATCTCACAGCTCCTCTGGACTTTGTTTAACTGCGCTCATCCAGGGTGAAGCAGCCAGCCAGACACCCAATCAAAATACAACAGTTATGACAGAAAACTAAGAGGTGGTGTGTGTTGTCTCTGTCCCATCTCAACCTGTCTGTCTGACCTGTCTGTCTGACCTATATGTCTCAACCTGTCTGTCTGACCTGTCTGTCTGACCTGTCTGTCTGACCTGTCTGTCTCAACCTGTCTGTCTGACCTGTCTGTCTGACCTGTCTGTCTAACCTGTCTGTCTGACCTGTCTGTCTTAACATGTCTGTCTGACCTGTCCGTCTGACCTGTCTGTCTCAACCTGTCCGTCTGACCTGTCTGTCTCAACCTGTCCGTCTGACCTGTCCGTCTGACCTGTCTGTCTCAACCTGTCCGTCTGACCTGTCTGTCTCAACCTGTCTGTCTGACCTGTCTGTCTGACCTGTCCGTCTGACCTGTCTGTCTCAACCTGTCCGTCTGACCTGTCTGTCTCAACCTGTCTGTCTGACCTGTCTGTCTGACCTGTCTGTCTCAACCTGTCTGTCTGACCTGTCTGTCTGACCTGTCTGTCTCAACCTGTCTGTCTGACCTGTCTGTCTGACCTGTCTGTCTCAACCTGTCTATCTGACCTGTCTGTCTCAACCTGTCTATCTGACCTGTCTGTCTCAACATGTCTGTCTGACCTGTCTGTCTGACCTGTCTGTCTCAACCTGTCCGTCTGACCTGTCTGTCTCAACCTGTCTGTCTGACCTGTCTGTCTGACCTGTCTGTCTCAACCTGTCTGTCTCAACCTGTCTGTCTCAACCTGTCTGTCTGTCACAGTGTAATAGTACATTACTGTTGGCATTACTTCAGTGTCGAGGTGAGGACAAGGATAATGCAGTCTAACCGAAAGCTCAATTTGCTGTCAGATCATTTAGTTGATCGTAGTAATTCAAGATATCACACATCCTTATTCCAACAAATGACTAAATGATGATGAGGGTATTCACTGGATTATTTACATTGACCCCCCCCCCCCCATTTGTTTTGTACACTGCTGATACTGTTAATTATCTATGCATAGTCACTTTACCTACATGTACAAATTACCTCAACTAACCTGTACCCCCGCACATTGACTCGGTACCGGTACCCCCCGTATATAGCCTCGTTATTGTTATGTTATTGTGTTACTTTTTATTTATTTTTATTTTTTACTTTCCTTTATTTGGTAAATAGTTTCTTAACTCTTCTTGAACTGCACTGTTGGTTAATTAAAAAACGTCTTCAGGATTTGTGGGTCCACTGAGGGATGGTTGAGCTAACGTAGGCTAACGCGATTAACATCAGGTTGTAAGTAACAAGAACATTTCCCAGGACATAGACATATCTGATATTGGCAGAAAGCTTAAATTCTTGTTAATCTAACTGCACTGTCCAATTTACAGTAGCTATTACAGTGAAAGAATACCATGCTATTGTTTGAGGAGAGTGCAAAACTTTGAACATGAAATGATATTAATAAACAAATTAGGCACATTTGGGCAGTCTTGATACAACATTTTGAACAGAAATGCAATGGTTCATTGGATCAGTCTAAAATGTTGCGCATACACTGCTGCCATCTAGTGGCCAAACTCTAATTCGCAGCTGGGCTGGAATAATACATTATGGCCTTTCTCTTGCATTTCAAAAAAACAGTTGTTTTTTTCTTTGTATTATCTTTTACCAGAAGTAATGTGTTATATTCTCTTACATTAATTTCACATTTCCACAAACTTCAAAGTGTTTCCTTTCAAATGGTACCAATAATAAGCATATCCTTGCTTCAGGGCATGAGCTAAAGGCAGTTGGATTTTGGTATGTCATTTTAGGCGAAAATTGAAAAAAAGGGGCCGATCCTTAAGGGCTTGTAAGTAAGCATTTCACGGTAAGGTCGACACTTGTTGTATTCGGCGAATGTTACAAATAAAGTTTGATCTCACTTGATGAAGCCAGAGAGTTGTATTGACAGATGATGATGAGGGTATCATAAAGCCAGAGAGTTGTACTGACAGATGATGGTGATGAGGGTATCATAAAGCCAGAGAGTTGTACTGACAGATGATGATGGTGATGAGGGTATCATAAAGCCAGAGAGTTGTACTGACAGATGATGGTGATGAGGGTATCATAAAGCCAGAGAGTTGTACTGACAGATGATGGTGATGAGGGTATCATAAAGCCAGAGAGTTGTACTGACAGATGATGGTGATGATGAGGGTATCATAAAGCCAGAGAGTTGTACTGACAGATGATGGTGATGATGAGGGTATCATAAAGCCAGAGAGTTGTATTGACAGATGATGATGAGGGTATCATAAAGCCAGAGAGTTGTACTGACAGATGATGATGAAGGTATCATAAAGCCAGAGAGTTGTATTGACAGATGATGATGAGGGTATCATAAAGCCAGGGAGTTGTACTGACAGATGATCACTGTCAGGTTCCATCCGTTACAGTCCCTGTCACCCGTCACCATATTACTATCTCTTTACTTGACATACGTACAGTTTCTGCAATCCAACGTTGCTCCATTTTTTACATTTACATTTTAGTCATTTAGCCGATGCTCTTATCCAGAGCGACTTACAGTAGTGAATGCATACATTTTTGGGGGAATATATATATATATATATATATATATATTGTACTGGCCCCCCGTGGGAATCGAACCCACAACCCTGGCGTTGCACACACCATGCTGGCGTTGCAAACACCATGCTCTGGCCATTAGGAAATATAAAATTACAACTGACGTTTTCCTGTCCAAATGCATACTTAGAACCTCCACTAGTCAATCAACACGACAAATGATGTCTAGGCTCATAAAGTAAAAACACACACTTGCATCCCTATTGGCACTATATTTCCTGTTTAGTGCAGTACTTTTTAACCAGGGCCCAAAGGGTTCTCGTCAAAAGTAGGGAATAGGGTGCCATTTGGAAAGTAACCAACGTGTGCTTCTACTGGTGTCGCTTGGTCTTAGATGAAGTACTTAGATGAAGTACTAAACGTAATTTGGACGACTGGGTGCAGTTGAAAAGAGCTATAGTAGCGTCACTGATGGGTTTTAAAGTGCTCCATTTTCAGCAGCCGTCACAGAATATGCAAATGTTGAGTGGCACCAGCCGAGTTTAAACAAATGCATTGTCGTCATGTATCATTAAGAACTGCGGCATGGGGTCAATATCCTCTCAACCCAATGTCTTTCTGCTGCATGGGGTCAATATCCTCTCAACCCAAGGTCTTTCTGCTGCATGGGGTCAATATCCTCTCAACCCAATGTCTTTCTGCTGCATGGGGTCAATATCCTCTCAACGCAAGGTCTTTCTGCTGCATGGGGTCAATATCCTCTCAACCCAAGGTCTTTCTGCTGCATGGGGTCAATATTCTCTCAACCTAAGGTCTTTCTGCTGCATGGGGTCAATATCCTCTCAACCCAATGTCTTTCTGCTGCATGGGGTCAATATCCTCTCAACCCAATGTCTTTCTGCTGCATGGGGTCAATATCCTCTCAACCCAAGGTCTTTCTGCTGCATGGGGTCAATATCCTCTCAACCCAAGGTCTTTCTGCTGCATGGGGTCAATATCCTCTCAACCCAATGTCTTTCTGCTGCATGGGGTCAATATCCTCTCAACCCAATGTCTTTCTGCTGCATGGGGTCAATATCCTCTCAACCCAATGTCTTTCTGCTGAATGGGGTCAATATCCTCTCAACCCAATGTCTTTCTGCTGCATGGGGTCAATATCCTCTCAACCCAATGTCTTTCTGCTGCATGGGGTCAATATCCTCTCAACCCAATGTCTTTCTGCTGCATGGGGTCAATATCCTCTCAACCCAAGGTCTTTCTGCTGCATGGGGTCAATATTCTCTCAACCTAAGGTCTTTCTGCTGCATGGGGTCAATATCCTCTCAACCCAAGGTCTTTCTGCTGCATGGGGTCAATATCCTCTCAACCCAATGTCTTTCTGCTGCATGGGGTCAATATCCTCTCAACCCAATGTCTTTCTGCTGCATGGGGTCAATATCCTCTCAACGCAAGGTCTTTCTGCTGCATGGGGTCAATATCCTCTCAACCCAAGGTCTTTCTGCTGCATGGGGTCAATATCCTCTCAACCTAAGGTCTTTCTGCTGCATGGGGTCAATATCCTCTCAACCCAAGGTCTTTCTGCTGCATGGGGTCAATATCCTCTCAACGCAAGGTCTTTCTGCTGCATGGGGTCAATATCCTCTCAACCCAAGGTCTTTCTGCTGCATGGGGTCAATATCCTCTCCACCCAATGTCTTTCTGCTGCATTGGGTCAATATCCTCTCAACCTAAGGTCTTTCTGCTGCATGGGGTCTATATACTCTACTATCATGGTAAATACATGTTGAGGTCTTGAATTCTTCAATGTAGATGTGTAGTAAATACAGTGAGACACGAGATCAAATACAATACCAATATATTCCTATCATTGTAAATACAATACCATGATATTCCTATCATTGTAAATACAATACCAAGATGATCCTATCATTGTAAATACAATACCAAGATGATCCTATCATTGTAAATACAATACCAATATATTCCTATCATTGTAAATACAATACCAATATATTCCTATCATTGTAAATACAATACCAATATATTCCTATCATTGTAAATACATCGTAAGTTTGACATGTGTGTAATGCGATCCTCCATTTAGACTTGTACCTTGGAATTAGCTGGTTGCTCAACCATGTCACCATATTATCTTAACTAAGCCGACAAGTGAGAAGTCTGGAGCAAAACGATGACTGAGCCTTGAGCAAGAGAATGGAGACAGTTGGTTTTTTTTTCTGAAGCTAATCTGTCAGTTATGAATTGTCAGACGCCATACCACCTGACACTGAAGGGTTTTTGAATTTGAAACATTACTTGCTAAATAGTCAATAGTCTGTTGATGTTGAGGTAAATAGTGCAAGTTTGGGCCTGAGATGAGAGCTCTACAAGCCAGCCAATGTATTAATGATACAACTGTATTTAAGATCATCTCAGTGTGACTAATATCCCTTCTGGCTAAATAACATCTAGGTTTCCCTGAAATCTGTGGCTGGATTTATTCAGCAGTCATTTCATATGTTTGACCAAACGTCAGAGCTTTGGCGTCATACAATTAACAATAGCAGATTTTATTTTTTTAAGCGATCATTCCCAATCTTCCTTCGGAGTTATGATTCTATAACGACTAGGTGTGAGACTACGCCACCAGACTAGAATGTGAGTACATACATCCTAATAGAACGCTTCATTCTCGGTAGTGTTGCCTTTGTAACAGAGTTCCAGTCTACCCAAAGTTATACTGTATCTTCATTAAGACGAATGATAGGCATGATCAAAAGCTAGTTTCAACAAAGTCTCAAGCCAACATCATTGTGGTATGATATATTTAGTTGTATTGTGTTCATTGGTACCTAAATGACATCCTGTTATCCTGTTCTGTTAAAAGGTTTTGACACAATGATTTTCTTTGAGTTGGGTTCACTCCAGAACACAGGTGTGTGTTAAGCAGTTTAGTGTTGGTGTAGATAGATGATTGACACCTTGGCATACTACCATCTCTGCTAAAGGTTCAAAAAACATGCTATTGATGCACAACGTGGCATCTTAGGGAAGAGTTAGACACACTAAAGTATTGCTGTTAGTGTACACGAGGAAGTTTTCCAACCAAAGCCTGTCGAATAAAGTAAGCACATCTGCCCACAATGTCGAAATCTACGTTAGCAACAAGACATTACGCCAGTGGTTCCCAAACTGTGGGTCACGACCCGCTAGTGGGTTGCAGCAGGGACCAGGTGGGGAGCGGGACGACACTGTCTGTGCATTGCAAAATAAATATACTGTATCTATATATATATATATATATATAAAGAACACAGCAGTAGCCATGTCAAAATGTAAAAATGTGTAGAATTGTATGAAATTGGCTGTAAAACTGCAACAACAACAAAAAAAATTGAGCTCCATGGCAGGATGTGAATGTTAGCTTTCAAACTGCAACATTTTCCATCCGCTGCCAAGATAATATTTTCTATTCTTTGGTCTGTGTATGTTTTTTTCACCATTCAACTCAAAAGACACCTCAATTGGTGGGTCACGTAGCAAAACAGTTTGGGAACTGCATTAAGCTAGCATAACATTTGTATTTGTTTTGATTAGTGGCAAGTGGCAACCATAGTCAATATTTGTCTCGGTCAGATATGTGTATTCTGAGGAACATGTGATCGCTACTACGTGTATTTAGGATACAAGCTAGGCTTCCATCTAATTGGCGAAAGAGTTTCATGTGAATATTCAAAATCTGCATAAAAAGAATATGTGTATTTTCCCACCAGAGATGTGTTTCATCAAACTGACTTTCTGCAGATAAAAATCAGTGATGAGGTAGTGCATACAAAAAAAAAATATATTTTTTTATTTTTATTAACCTTAAACCAGGCAAGTCAGTTAAGAACACTGATTTACAATGACGGCCTACCAGAAGGCAAAAGGCTTCCGGCGGGGATGGGGGCTGGGATTAAAAATAAAATAAAAAATATAGGACTAAACACACATCAAGACAAGAGAAACACCACAACACTACATAGAGAGAGACCTAAGACAACATAGCATGGCAGCAACACACGAAAACACAGCATGGTAGCAACACAACATGGTAGCAGCCTCAAAACATTATTGGGCACAGACAACAGCACAAAGGGCAAGAAGGTAAATATAACTTCACTCAGATTTAAACTGTGGATGGAAATGTTGTTATTGTCACTGAAATATGTTGATTGGGCCACAACAACAGTCAAAAAATATACTTCTCAAATGGCACACAATTCCCTATTGAGTGCACCACTTTTGACAAGGGACCATACTGTAGGGCTCCGGTCAAACGTAGTGCACTATGTAGGGAATAAGGTGCCATTTGGGATGCAGTCATTTGTCTAAAAGTAACAACCACAGGTAAATAGACTTCTTAGGAAATGATTTGCGGCCACATCATGTCGCAACTGGCATATGTTACAGTAAACGTAATGCAGCCTGCCTTCCCCCTTCCAATACCTTTCACTACAATCATCAACTCATCACTGTAAAATACCTGTATTTAAAGCGTAAAGGTATGAAGAAAATACCTACCTACCGCCAACCTAGTTTCTGTTGCTGTCTCTGCACGTATTGGGTCATTTCCATACATCTGTAGAAACACATCACCTCTAATGCACTAGCTGGAGGTACTGTCTGTCTGTGTCTGAGTCCCAAATGGTGCCCTATTGCCTTTATAGTGCACTACTTTTGATCCCTACCCTATGGGCCCTGATCAAAAGTAGTGCACTACACAGGGAATAGTGTGCCGTTTGAGTAACAGCCATGTGTCTGTGGATTTATAGGAAGGTGTCTGACTGTTAAATGTATAATTATTTTCACATTTCCTTCCTGCCTGATACTACCTCTCTCTCCACACAGCTAGGCCTGGAGCAGGGGGCCGGGGGTGCAGAGCAGTCGAGCAGCCGCTGATGGTGTCTGTGTCTGAGGGTGGAGAGCAGAGGGACTGGCTGGGAGAGGGGCCTTATCTGATCCAGACCACTTTGGGATGGAAAGAGACACCTGTGGAATTCTGGAACGATATATTACCACCTAAGTAGCCATAAACCCAGAGTTAGTGTTATACCTGACTAGGCAATCTGTGACGGCTTCAGGCATCATCCCCTCAGCTCCTCAGAGTGGAAAAGAGGGTTTTATGCGGCAGACGTGAGGAGGCTGCTTAGCTTAAATGGCATTTAGACAAACAGACAAAAGCATATTTGAAAAATAAATACTGGACAGAGAGACAGGAACATTATTATTAAAAATATAATGGTAACACATTCTTCTGCATTATAACTACAATGAATAACTATTATGCTGTAGTTGTCATGGCACCTTGTGGCAGCCTAGGCAGAGAGCTCATGTCAATTCTGTACATATTTCATCATATTTAAGAATTTGTATCTAAATAGTTTAACATACTTTTGTTTTTTCAATAGCTAAATGAGTGCAGATCAAGTCTTATATCATTAATTGGATTCCTGCCTGTAAATGTATGAAAATCAACATTGTCAACAAGCTAGTTAATGCTAGATAATTGGTGTGTGTTTTTATTTGAACTACACCTACAGACTTGGGGTTGGTTTTTACCAACAGTGATCCAAGAGGAGGCTATGCATCCAGTTGGCAGCTTTTTCATTGCTCCTGGAGGATACTTTTAAAGTAAGGAGTGGGCTGTACTCTGTGGGGAGCTCAAACTTCATCACAGAGTGTCAATACAGAGAATCTGCAGACGAGGGAGATTCCCTGATGACATGGAGCTGCCTGTCTACCTGCCTACCTGGAGCCACCTGCCTACCTACCTACCTGCCTGCCTGCCTGCCTGCCTGCCTGCCTGCCTGCCTGCCTGCCTGCCTGCCTGCCTGCCTGCCTGCCTGCCTGCCTGCCTGCCTGCCCTTGGACATGCTGACCGGATAACCACACTCTCCATCTAGCTATGAGCTTCCAGATCCTCTCATGTCCACGGCTGCCCATCTGGAGGTTTCAAGAAGCACTCAAACAGACTTGATCTAGAAGCACTCAAACAGACTTGATCTAGAAGCACTCAAACAGACTTGATCTAGAAGCACTCAAACAGACTTGATCTAGAAGCACTCAAACATACACTTGATCTAGAAGCAATCAAACATACACTTGATCTAGAAAAACTCCAACAAACTTGATCTAGAATGAAATTAAATCAAATAAAAATGTATTTGTCACATACACATGGTTAGCAGATGTCAATGCGAGTGTAGCAAAATGCTTGTGCTTCTAGTTCCGGCAGTGCAGTAATATCTAACAAGTAATCTAACAATTCCCCAACAACTACCTAATACACACAAATCTAAAGGGGTAAATGAGAATATGTACATATCATCAAATCAAATCAAATGTATTTATATAGCCCTTCTTACATCAGCTGATATCTCAAAGTGCTGTACAGAAACCCAGCCTAAAACCCCAAACAGCAAGCAATGCAGGTGTAGAAGCACGGTGGCTAGGAAAAACTCCCTAGAAAGGCCAAAACCTAGGAAGAAACCTAGAGAGGAACCAGGCTATGAGGGGTGGCCAGTCCTCTTCTGGCTGTGCCGGGTGGAGATTATAACAGCACATGGCCTAGATGTTCAAATGTTCATAAATGACCAGCATTGTCAAACAATAATAATCATAGTAGTTGTCGAGGTTGCAACAAGTCAGTAACACAAGAGTAAGTGTCAGTTGGCTTTTTCATAGCCGATCTTTGAGAGTATCTCTACCGCTCCTGCTGTCTCTAGAGAGTTGAAAACAGCAGGTCTGGGACAGGTAGCACGTCCGGTGAATAGGTCAGGGTTCCAGCAGGTCTGGGACAACAGGTCTGGGACAGGTAGCACGTCCGGTGAACAGGTCAGGGTTCCATAGCTGCAGGCAGAACAGTTGGAACTGGAGCAGCAGCACGGCCAGGTGAACTGGGGACAGCAAGGAGTCATCAAGCCAGGTAGTCCTGAGGCATGGTCCTAGGGCTCAGGTCCTCCGAGAGAGAGAAAGAAAGAAAGAAAAAGAAAGAGAGAATTAGAGAGAGCATATTTAAATTCACACAGGACACCGGAAAAGACAAGAGAAATACTCCAGATGTGACAGACTGACCCTAGCCCCCCAACACATAAACTACTGCAGCATAAATACTGGAGGCTGAGACAGGAGGGGTCAGGAGACACTGTGGCCCCATCCGATGAAACCCCCGGACAGGGCCAAACAGGTAGGATATAACCCCGCCCACTTTGCCAAAGCACAGCCTCCACACCACTAGAGGGATATCTCCAACCACCAACATACCATCCCGGGACAAGGCCGAGTATAGCCCACAAAGATCTCCGCCACGGCACAGCCCAAGGGTGGGCACCAACCCAGACAGGAAGACCACGTCAGTGACTCAACCTACTCAAGTGACGCACCCCTCCCAGGGAAGGCATGGAAGAACACCAGTAAGCCAGTGACTCAGCGCCCGTAATAGGGGTAGAGGCAGAGAATCCCAGTGGAAAGAGGGGTAACCGGCCAGGCAGAGACAGCAAGGGCGGTTCGTTGCTCCAGCCTTTCCGTTCACCTTCACACCCCTGGGCCAGACTACACTTAATCATAGGACCTACTGAAGAGATGTGTCTTCAGTAAAGACTTAAAGGTTGAGACTAAAAATGGAGCTCTATAGGAGAAAGCCCTGCCTCCAGCTGTTTGCTTAGAATTCTAGGAACAATTAGGAGGCCCGCGTCTTGTGACCGTAGCGTACGTGTAGGTATGTACGGCAGGACCAAATCGGAAAGATAGGTAGGAGCAAGCCCATGTAATGCTTTGTAGGTTAGCAGTAAAACCTTGAAATCAGCCCTTGCCTTAACAGGAAGCCAGTGTAGGGAGGCTAGCACTGGAGTAATATGATAAAATATTTTGGTTCTAGTCAGGATTCTAGCAGCCGTATTTAGCACTAACTGAAGTTTATTTAGTGCTTTATCCGGGTCGCCGGAAAGTAGAGCATTGCAGTAGTCCAACCTAGAAGTAACAAAGGCATGGATTAATTTTTCTGCGTCATTTTTGGACAGAAAGTTTCTGATTTTTGCAATGTTACGTAGATGGAAAAAAGCTGTCCTTGAAACAGTCTTGATATGTTCTTCAAAAGAGAGATCAGGGTCCAGAGTAACGCCGAGGTCCTTCACAGTTTTATTTGAGACGACTGTACAACCATCCAGATTAATTGTCAGATTCAACAGAAGATCTCTTTGTTTCTTGGGACCTAGAACAAGCATCTCTGTTTTGTCCGAGTTTAAGAGTAGAAAGTTTGCAGCCATCCACTTCCTTATGTCTGAGACACAGGCTTCTAGCGAGGGCAATTTTGGGGCTTCACCATGTTTCATTGAAATGTACAGCTGTGTGTCGTCCGCATAGCAGTGAAATTTAACATTATGTTTTCGAATGACATCCCCAAGAGGTAAAATATATAGTGAAAACAATAGTGGTCCTAAAACGGAACCTTGAGGAACACCGAAATTTACAATTGATTTGTCAGAGGACAAACCATTCACAGAGACAAACTGATATCTTTCCGACAGATAAGATCTAAACCAGGCCAGAACTTGTCCATGTAGACCAATTTGGGTTTCCAATCTCTCCAAAAGAATGTGGTGATCGATGGTATCAAAAGCAGCACTAAGATCTAGGAGCACGAGGACAGACGCAGAACCTCGGTCTGACGTCATTAAAAGGTCATTTACCACCTTCACAAGTGCAGTCTCAGTGCTATGATGGGGTCTAAAACTAGACTGAAGCGTTTTGTGTACATTGTTTGTCTTCAGGAAGGCAGTGAGTTGCTGTGCAACAGCTTTTTCAAAAAGATTTGAGAGGAATGGAAGATTCGATATAGGCCGATAGTTTTTTATAACTTCTGGGTCAAGATTTGGCTTTTTCAAGAGAGGCTTTATTACTGCCACTTTTAGTGAGTTTGGTACACATCCGGTGGATAGAGAGCCGTTTATTATGTTCAACATAGGAGGGCCAAGCACAGAAAGCAGCTCTTTCAGTAGTTTAGTTGGAATAGGGTCCAGTATGCAGCTTGAAGGTTTAGAGGCCATGATTATTTTCATATAAGTATATGGATGAGTGATGGCCGAGCGGCATAGGCAAGGTGCAATATAAAATACAGTATATACATGTGATATGAGTAATGTAAGATATGTAAACATTATTAAAGTGGTATTGTTTAAAGTGACTAGTGATCCATTTATTAAGGTGGCCAGTGATTGGGTCTCAATGTAGGAAGCAGCCTCTCTGAGTTAGTGATTGCTGTTTAGCAGTCTGATGGTCTTGAGATCTCTCGGTCCCAGCTTTGACGCACCTGTACTGTACTGACCTCGCCTTCTGGATGATAGCGGTGTGAACAGGCAGTGGCTCGGGTGGTTGTTGTCTTTGATGATCTTTTTGGCCTTCCTGCGACATCGGGTGCTGTAGATGTCCTGGAGGGCAGGTAGTTTGCCCCCGGTGATACGTTGTGCAGACCTCACTACCCTCTGGAGAGTTTTGCGGTTGTGGGCGGTGCAGTTGCCGTACCAGGTGGTGATGCAGCCCAACACGATGCTCTTGATTGTGCATCTGTAAAAGTTTGTCAGGGTTTTGGGTGACAAGCCAAATTTCTTCAGCCTAAACTGAGGTCGAAGAGGTGCTGTTGCACCTTCTTCACCACACTGTCTGTGTGGGTGGACCATTTCAGTTTGTCCATGATGTGTACGCAGAGGAACTTTCCACCTTCTCCACTGCTGTCCTTTCAATGTGGATGGGGGGGGGGGTGCTCCCTCTGTTGTTTCCTGAAGTCCACAACCATCTCTTTTGTTTTCTTGACGTTGAGTGAGAGGTTATTTTCCTGACACCACACTCTGAGTGCCCTCACCTCCTCCCTGTAGGCTGTCTCGTTGTTGTTGGTGATCAAGCCCACTACTGTTGTGTCTTCTGCAAACTTGATGATTGAGTTGGAGGCGTGCATGGCCACGCAGTCGTGGGTGAACAGGGATCACAGGAGAGGGCTGAGCCCCTGTGGGGCCACAGTGTTGAAGGTCAGCGAAGTGGAGATGTTGTTTCCTACCTTCACCACTTGGGGGCGGCCCGCCAGAAAGTCCAAGACCCAATTGCACAGGGTGGAAGCACTCAAACTGACTTGATCTAGAAGCACTCAAACAGACTTGATCTAGAAGCACTCAAACAGACTTGATCTAGAAGCACTCAAACAGACTTGATCTAGAAGCACTCAAACAGACTTGATCTAGAAGCACTCAAACAGACTTGATCTAGAAGCAATCAAACAGACTTGATCTAGAAGCACTCAAACAGACTTGATCTAGAAGCAATCAAACAGACTTGATCTAGAAGCAATCAAACAGACTTGATCTAGAAGCAATCAAACAGACTTGATCTAGAAGCAATCAAACAGACTTGATCTAGAAGCACTCAAACAGACTTGATCTAGAAGCAATCAAACAGACTTGATCTAGAAGCAATCAAACAGACTTGATCTAGAAGCACTCAAACAGACTTGATCTAGCTGATCTGGATACTTTTGTAGCCTACATTTATTTTTTAAATACTTTTTGTTGTTTATTTTGCTTAACAAGCGCTTTGAGATTTTGTCCATAATGAAAGTGTTATATAAGTTAAATAAATAATTTATTATAATTATTAAAACATTATTATAATGCATTATAACACTTGCCATGAGCGTTGTTTTAAGATAATCTCATAACGATTCTGACTAAAAAACAGGTATTTGGAGTAAATCAAACCTGCTGTGTTCTACTATTCATTCTCTATGGGCCTGTCTCCTACTACCAGTCTCTATGGGCCTGTCTCTTACTACCATTCTCTACGGGCCTGTCTCTTACTACCAGTCTCTATGGGCCTGTCTCCTACTACCAGTCTCTATGGACCTGTCTCCTACTACCAGTCTCTATGGGCCTGTCTCTTACTACCTGTCTCTATGGGTCTGTCTCCTACTACCAGTCTCTATGGGTCTGTCTCTTACTACCAGTCTCTATGGACCTGTCTCTTACTACCATTCTCTATGGACCTGTCTCTTACTACCAGTCTCTATGGGCCTGTCTCTTACTACCAGTCTCTATGGGTCTGTCTCTTACTACCAGTCTCTATGGGTCTGTCTCTTACTACCAGTCTCTATGGGCCTGTCTCCTACTACCAGTCTCTATGGGTCTGTCTCCTACTACCAGTCTCTATGGGTCTGTCTCTTACTACCATTCTCTATGGGCCTGTCTCTTACTACCAGTCTCTATGGGTCTGTCTCCTACTACCAGTCTCTATGGGTCTGTCTCTTACTACCATTCTCTATGGGCTTGTCTCCTACTACCAGTCTCTATGGGCCTGTCTCTTACTACCTGTCTCTATGGGCCTGTCTCTTACTACCTGTCTCTATGGGTCTGTCTCCTACTACCAGTCTCTATGGGTCTGTCTCTTACTACCAGTCTCTATGGGTCTGTCTCCTACTACCAGTCTCTATGGGTCTGTCTCCTACTACCAGTCTCTATGGGTCTGTCTCCTACTACCAGTCTCTATGGGTCTGTCTCCTACTACCAGTCTCTATGGGTCTGTCTCCTTCTACCAGTCTCTATGGGTCTGTCTCCTACTACCAGTCTCTATGGGTCTGTCTCTTACTACCAGTCTCTATGGGCCTGTCTCCTACTACCAGTCTCTATGGACCTGTCTCCTACTACCAGTCTCTATGGGCCTGTCTCCTACTACCAGTCTCTATGGGCCTGTCTCCTACTACCAGTCTCTATGGGCCTGTCTCCTACTACCTGTCTCTATGGGCCTGTCTCTTACTACCATTCTCTATGGGTCTGTCTCTTACTACCAGTCTCTATGGGCCTGTCTCTTACTACCAGTCTCTATGGGCCTGTCTCCTACTACCAGTCTCTATGGGCCTGTCTCCTACTACCAGTCTCTATAGGCCTGTCTCCTACTACCAGTCTCTATGGGCCTGTCTCCTACTACAAGTCTCCATGGGCCTGTCTCCTACTACCAGTCTCTATGGGTCTGTCTCTTACTACCAGTCTCCATGGGCCTGTCTCTTACTACCAGTCTCTATGGACCTGTCTCCTACTACCAGTCTCTATGGGCCTGTCTCCTACTACCTGTCTCTATGGGTCTGTCTCTTACTACCAGTCTCTATGGGCCTGTCTCCTACTACCTGTCTCTATGGGTCTGTCTCTTACTACCAGTCTCTATGGACCTGTCTCTTACTACCATTCTCTATGGGTCTGTCTCCTACTACCAGTCTCTATGGGTCTGTCTCTTACTACCAGTCTCTATGGGCCTGTCTCTTACTACCATTCTCTATGGACCTGTCTCTTACTACCAGTCTCTATGGGCCTGTCTCTTACTACCAGTCTCTATGGGTCTGTCTCTTACTACCAGTCTCTATGGGTCTGTCTCTTACTACCAGTCTCTATGGGCCTGTCTCCTACTACCAGTCTCTATGGGTCTGTCTCCTACTACCAGTCTCTATGGGTCTGTCTCTTACTACCATTCTCTATGGGCCTGTCTCTTACTACCAGTCTCTATGGGTCTGTCTCCTACTACCAGTCTCTATGGGTCTGTCTCTTACTACCATTCTCTATGGGCTTGTCTCCTACTACCAGTCTCTATGGGCCTGTCTCTTACTACCTGTCTCTATGGGCCTGTCTCTTACTACCTGTCTCTATGGGTCTGTCTCCTACTACCAGTCTCTATGGGTCTGTCTCTTACTACCAGTCTCTATGGGTCTGTCTCCTACTACCAGTCTCTATGGGTCTGTCTCCTACTACCAGTCTCTATGGGTCTGTCTCCTACTACCAGTCTCTATGGGTCTGTCTCCTACTACCAGTCTCTATGGGTCTGTCTCTTACTACCAGTCTCTATGGACCTGTCTCCTACTACCAGTCTCTATGGGCCTGTCTCCTACTACCTGTCTCTATGGGTCTGTCTCTTACTACCAGTCTCTATGGGCCTGTCTCCTACTACCTGTCTCTATGGGTCTGTCTCTTACTACCAGTCTCTATGGACCTGTCTCTTACTACCATTCTCTATGGGTCTGTCTCCTACTACCAGTCTCTATGGGTCTGTCTCTTACTACCATTCTCTAGGGACCTGTCTCTTACTACCAGTCTCTATGGGCCTGTCTCCTACTACCAGTCTCTATGGGCCTGTCTCCTACTACCAGTCTCTATGGACCTGTCTCCTATTACCAGTCTCTATGGGCCTGTCTCCTACTACCAGCCTCTATGGGTCTGTCTCTTACTACCAGTCTCTATGGGTCTGTCTCCTACTACCAGTCTCTATGGGCCTGTCTCTTACTACCATTCTCTATGGGTCTGTCTCCTACTACCAGTCTCTATGGCTCTGTCTCTTACTACCATTCTCTATGGACCTGTCTCTTACTACCAGTCTCTATGGGCCTGTCTCCTACTACCAGTCTCTATGGGCCTGTCTCCTACTACCAGTCTCTATGGGCCTGTCTCCTACTACCTGTCTCTATGGGCCTGTCTCTTACTACCATTCTCTATGGGTCTGTCTCTTACTACCAGTCTCTATGGGCCTGTCTCTTACTACCAGTCTCTATGGGCCTGTCTCCTACTACCAGTCTCTATGGGCCTGTCTCCTACTACCTGTCTCTATGGGCCTGTCTCTTACTACCAGTCTCTATGGGTCTGTCTCCTACTACCAGTCTCTATGGGTCTGTCTCTTACTACCAGTCTCTATGGGCCTGTCTCTTACTACCAGTCTCTATGGGCCTGTCTCTTACTACCAGTCTCTATGGGCCTGTCTCCTACTACAAGTCTCTATGGGCCTGTCTCTTACTACCAGTCTCCTGGGCTCTCTCGTCAGAGACTGAATCTGAACAGAACACACCTTATCACAGCTCTTCTCTGTCTCTCTGGCATGCTCTCTAGGCCAGATCATCGTTCTACAACCTGGTCTTTTAGCGTGATCTGCCAGACACACACCTAGCCCAGCCAGTCAGGAGCCGTGCCCTTTTATCTACTGGGTTTACCTGCTGGCCCAGGTTGAAAGGCTGTTTATTTGACACCTAATGTGTTGACAGGTGTCAGGGCCGTCAGGGCCCAGAAAACCGCCTCTCCCTTTGTCTTCCCCCAGCCAGAGGGAAGGCGTGAAGGAGGGAAGGATGCATCTCCTCCTCCTCCACCTCCTGAAGGCCCTAGGGTGTTCCTGTGGTGGCGTATGTTTCCAGTTCTCTCCCAGGAGGTTATGGGGCTTTAACCAGCCCAAACGGGTCCCCGGGGAACAACATTAAGCCTTAAACACCTCAGTGCTTCTGCTCTGTTTGTTTTGCAGCTGGTCTTTATGTTGATGACTTGTTTGTCTGTCTGTCCTCTCGCTTGTTTAACGCCGTTGTATTTGAAGGAAGGAAATTTCTTTTGTTCGATGAATTAGAAAAACATAAACGCTTAAAAACACATCAGGCTTAGTTATCTTTTCTTCTTTTGTCATTATGTTTAATAAAGTTGTATATCTTGTAATTGGCATTACAAAATATAATTGTAATTTCTCGTAATGTCAAATGTTTAGCATAACGTCATATTATATCACATCACTAAATGCAATTGTCATGATCTAATAACCCATAACGTAATCCTGTACAGGTGTTCATATCAATTGTCACAGAAAAGAAACACGGTACATTTCTCCTTGACGGAATGACGTTTTACCTCCAAACTGATCCTAATGCCTGGGAGATGTCTGTCTGACTGACAGAGTGAGTGAACTCAAATGAATGATGAGTCTCTCTGTGATGTTGTGCACACGGAATGATGAGGTAAAAGACGTGTCTCTGTGATGTTGTGCACGGACAGAATGTGGTCAGGCCTGGTCTGTCACTGTTCTGAGGAAAGTGCCACTTATATACACTGATTTACCCACAAGGCCGCAGGCAGGCCAGTCCCTTCTGATGACAGCTTTTCATTTTCAAAATGACTTTGAGTATCAGTACCTACATCTGTGATAGTGGGGAGGAAACCTCTGTCTACGTGTGAGTGAGTGATGGGACATATGTTGTGAGATGGTTTAGATAATGTTGGGAATCAATGTGGAAGGTCACACCATGCACCACACCACTGTCCTCTCAACTATCTGACTGCAGTTACTATGGTGTTAGAGGCAGAGGGTTCTCTTCAGTCACTATGGTGTTAGAGGAAGAGGAGGGTTCTCTTCAGTCACTATGGTGTTAGAGGAAGAGGAGGGTTCTCTTCAGTCACTATGGTGTTAGAGGAAGAGGAGGGTTCTCTTCAGTCACTATGGTGTTAGAGGCAGAGGAGGGTTCTCTTCAGTCACTATGGTGTTAGAGGCAGAGGAGGGTTCTCTTCAGTCACTATGGTGTTAGAGGCAGAGGAGGGTTCTCTTCAGTCACTATGGTGTTAGAGGAAGAGGAGGGTTCTCTTCAGTCACTATGGTGTTAGAGGAAGAGGAGGGTTCTCTTCAGTCACTATGGTGTTAGAGGCAGAGGGTTCTCTTCAGTTACTATGGTGTTAGAGGCAGAGGGTTCTCTTCAGTCACTATGGTGTTAGAGGAAGAGGAGGGTTCTCTTCAGTCACTATGGTGTTAGAGGCAGAGGAGGGTTCTCTTCAGTCACTATGGTGTTAGAGGCAGAGGAGGGTTCTCTTCAGTTACTATGGTGTTAGAGGAAGAGGAGGGTTCTCTTCAGTCACTATGGTGTTAGAGGAAGAGGAGGGTTCTCTTCAGTCACTATGGTGTTAGAGGCAGAGGAGGGTTCTCTTCAGTCAATATGGTGTTAGAGGCAGAGGAGGGTTCTCTTCAGTCACTATGGTGTTAGAGGAAGAGGAGGGTTCTCTTCAGTCACTATGGTGTTAGAGGAAGAGGAGGGTTCTCTTCAGTTACTATGGTGTTAGAGGCAGAGGAGGGTTCTCTTCAGTTACTATGGTGTTAGAGGCAGAGGAGGGTTCTCTTCAGTCACTATGGTGTTAGAGGCAGAGGAGGGTTCTCTTCAGTCACTATGGTGTTAGAGGAAGAGGAGGGTTCTCTTCAGTCACTATGGTGTTAGAGGAAGAGGAGGGTTCTCTTCAGTCACTATGGTGTTAGAGGCAGAGGAGGGTTCTCTTCAGTCACTATGGTGTTAGAGGCAGAGGAGGGTTCTCTTCAGTCACTATGGTGTTAGAGGAAGAGGAGGGTTCTCTTCAGTCACTATGGTGTTAGAGGAAGAGGAGGGTTCTCTTCAGTCACTATGGTGTTAGAGGAAGAGGAGGGTTCTCTTCAGTCACTATGGTGTTAGAGGCAGAGGAGGGTTCTCTTCAGTCACTATGGTGTTAGAGGCAGAGGGTTCTCTTCAGTCACTATGGTGTTAGAGGAAGAGGAGGGTTCTCTTCAGTCACTATGGTGTTAGAGGAAGAGGAGGGTTCTCTTCAGTCACTATGGTGTTAGAGGAAGAGGAGGGTTCTCTTCAGTCACTATGGTGTTAGAGGCAGAGGAGGGTTCTCTTCAGTCACTATGGTGTTAGAGGCAGAGGAGGGTTCTCTTCAGTTACTATGGTGTTAGAGGAAGAGGAGGGTTCTCTTCAGTTACTATGGTGTTAGAGGCAGAGGAGGGTTCTCTTCAGTTACTATGTTGTTAGAGGCAGAGGAGGGTTCTCTTCAGTTACTATGGTGTTAGAGGCAGAGGAGGGTTCTCTTCAGTCACTATGGTGTTAGAGGCAGAGGAGGGTTCTCTTCAGTTACTATGGTGTTAGAGGCAGAGGAGGGTTCTCTTCAGTTACTATGGTGTTAGAGGCAGAGGAGGGTTCTCTTCAGTCACTATGGTGTTAGAGGCAGAGGGTTCTCTTCAGTCACTATGGTGTTAGAGGCAGAGGGTTCTCTTCAGTCACTATGGTGTTAGAGGCAGAGGAGGGTTCTCTTCAGTTACTATGTTGTTAGAGGCAGAGGAGGGTTCTCTTCAGTTACTATGGTGTTAGAGGCAGAGGAGGGTTCTCTTCAGTCACTATGGTGTTAGAGGCAGAGGAGGGTTCTCTTCAGCATTGTGTGTGTGACATAAGTCATCTCAGACACTTCTGCTGAGTAGATTAGATTTGATTAGAATCACTTTATTATCCCTTTGGGGAGATTCTGCTTGTAGTGTTGTGAACAAAATAGGACAATACAGGACATAAACAATCAAACCGGACAAGACCACACAGTGCATTGTTGTGTATTGTCTTCTTCATCCTATTGTAGAAGTATATGGTGCTCTATAAGAGCTCATAGTCCATAAAGACCATGAGGAGGAAGATCTCTGCTGGAACAGTCATGATGGGCTCACAGACTTCCTGTTTCCATAATAATTAGCCCCTATCATTGGCCAAGTTGTAGCCTATCGTCGTTGGGGATGTCATGGAGAACGCTATAGATTCACCACATCCTTCACCATGAACCAGAAGGATTCTAGACAGAGAAATATGTTTCCAGAATAGATCTAGTAATGTCAGAAGTTGCCATTTAACTATAGTATGTCATTATAGTGACGCAAGTTATACGTCACATTAGATTACATCTAATTTCTATGGTAAAGTAACAGATACTTTACGTCTTATTCAATGTAACTTTTAGTTTATCGTCTACCTGTAGGAATAGGAACCGCAGGGTTATCATTGACAATGTAACTTTTAGTTTATCGTCTACCTGTAGGAATAGGAACCTCAGGGTTATCATTGACAATGTAACTTTTAGTTTATCGTCTACCTGTAGGAATAGGAACCGCAGGGTTATCATTGACAATGTAACTTTTAGTTTATCGTCTACCTGTAGGAATAGGAACCTCAGGGTTATCATTGACAATGTAACTTTTAGTTTATCGTCTACCTGTAGGAATAGGAACCGCAGGGTTATCATTGACAATGTAACTTTTAGTTTATCGTCTACCTGTAGGAATAGGAACCTCAGGGTTATCATTGACAATGTAACTTTTAGTTTATCTTCTACCTGTAGGAATAGGAACCGCAGGGTTATCATTGACAATGTAACTTTTAGTTTATCGTCTACCTGTAGGAATAGGAACCGCAGGGTTATCATTGACAATGCAGATCGTTTTGGTGGCGAAAAGTCTATATTTTGAGTATGGGGTCCATTCATTGACGACATCTCACAGACGGTATATTTTTGTTCCAGACCCCAACCAACTGAAATTAGCCAAGTGCCTCTTAGTGAGGCCTACTTAACACTTGTTGTTGTCGAGGACACATTTCTCCAGGAGGTGTAGTACCATTAGCTAAACTCTGTTTCTCTGACATGTTTACACCTGTATGAGAGCTATGCCAAAAATGTCATAACTCACTGTTTCCCAGGGTTTAAAGCAAAGACATGACGTTATACCAGAGATGAGGCAGTTTGTCAGATCAGGGAGACTGATAGGTTTACCCCTACAAGAAACAGAAACAAATAGCTCACGTTCAGGATCTAATCTACACTGTTAATCTGTGTGCGTAATGAATATGTCATTAATTGTGTCATGGCATATCCAGTGACTGGCAGAACAGTAGAAGTGTTGGCTGGTTATTCTGGCAGACAAATGAGAGAGTAAATATAATTAATTCATCATTGTTGTCTCCAGTTTGAGGGATTTTACAGTAATAAATAATAGAAGGTTTGAAGTATTTCTTTTCGTCTATGAGATTGATTTTAGCCATGTAATAAAATACATTATCACGTCAAAAGCTGTAAACTAATTCCACATTAGCATGGCCCTAATATCAAGGTTAAAATCTGATTTGTATCCCTATAACTACCTATTTGTATGTGTATTTCTGTATAAAACTGGGATAAAACAAATATTACATTTTGAATGTCTATATCTGTTTTTCTATGCAAGTTTTCTTGTTGTGATTAATTCATATAACATCTTAATAACGTGACATATCCATAAATCCAAACCCCAAATCCTCTTCATCAGTGTTACATCATCTGCTGGGCCGGATCAGTCATAGGACTGATGTACAGATACAGACTGGAACGACATGCATCTGGGACAGAGCGGGATTGGGTTTCATTGGAAGGCAGGCAGCGCTGCCTCCAAGCCTGTTGATTTATACAGTGTAACTGACTTGTTTAAGCCATTAATCTGCCTTATTTGATGGGACGGCTGAACAAACAACACCACGGTGTCTTTAGCTGATGGAAGCTAACTACGACCACAAGACGAGACTCCAGTTGGAATACGCTCCGGAACTACACTGAGACCTCTAGTGTTTTATCTCAGGAACTCTCTTGAACTCATGTTGCAAGGACAAACAGTACATACCGGTATATACAAATACTGTACGTATATGAACAAATATTAATTATACACATTGTATACAATTCATATGAACATGAATATATTGAACAAAGTATACAGAACTAAAAGGAGAAAAAAAATATGTGAGATGTCAAATCTAAATGGCCCGTATGTTGAAAGCCTTGTGGACATTTACGTTTGAGTCATTTGTAAATGTAGAAAGCAGAAGATGGGGTTGGACAGGAGGGTGCGAGGCAGACCATCTGTACATGGAGCCCTGCCTACAAGACCATTTGGCTCTGGGTGAGGTGGTATAGTAGGACCTGCTAGTGCTGAATGGATGGTCATGTATGAACAGGGTTGGTGCTGGTTAATGGCTGGTTATGTATGAACAGGGTTGGTGCTGGTTAATGGCTGGTTATGTATGAACAGGGTTGGTGCTGGTTAATGGCTGGTTATGTATGAACAGGGTTGGTGCTGGTTAATGGCTGGTTATGTATGAACAGGGTTGGTGCTGGTTAATGGCTGGTTATGTATGAACAGGGTTGGTGCTGGTTAATGGCTGGTTATGTATGAACAGGGTTGGTGCTGGTTAATGGATGGTCATGTATGAACAGGGTTGGTGGTGGTTAATGGC
This sequence comes from Salmo salar, assembly GCF_965601325.2. NCBI lineage: Eukaryota > Metazoa > Chordata > Actinopteri > Salmoniformes > Salmonidae > Salmo > Salmo salar. Next base: position 9,565,281 of record NC_138295.1, on the reverse strand, counting down.
TGGTTATGTATGAACAGGGTTGGTGCTGGTTAATGGCTGGTCATGTCTGAACAGGGTTGGTGCTGGTTAATGGATGGTCATGTCTGAACAGGGTTGGTGCTGGTTAATGGCTGGTTATGTATGAACAGGGTTGGTGCTGGTTAATGGCTGGTCATGTATGAACAGGGTTGGTGCTGGTTAATGGCTGGTCATGTATGAACAGGGTTGGTGCTGGTTAATGGCTGGTTATGTATGAACAGGGTTGGTGCTGGTTAATGGCTGGTCATGTATGAACAGGGTTGGTGCTGGTTAATGGCTGGTTATGTATGAACAGGGTTGGTGCTGGTTAATGGCTGGTCATGTATGAACAGGGTTGGTGCTGGTTAATGGCTGGTTATGTATGAACAGGGTTGGTGCTGGTTAATGGCTGGTCATGTATGAACAGGGTTGGTGCTGGTTAATGGCTGGTCATGTATGAACAGGGTTGGTGCTGGTTAATGGCTGGTTATGTATGAACAGGGTTGGTGCTGGTTAATGGCTGGTCATGTATGAACAGGGTTGGTGCTGGTTAATGGCTGGTCATGTATGAACAGGGTTGGTGCTGGTTAATGGCTGGTTATGTATGAACAGGGTTGGTGCTGGTTAATGGCTGGTCATGTATGAACAGGGTTGGTGCTGGTTAATGGCTGGTCATGTATGAACAGGGTTGGTGCTGGTTAATGGCTGGTCATGTATGAACAGGGTTGGTGCTGGTTAATGGCTGGTCATGTATGAACAGGGTTGGTGCTGGTTAATGGCTGGTCATGTATGAACAGGGTTGGTGCTGGTTAATGGCTGGTCATGACTGGACAGGGTTTTTCTTGCCTCATTTCAGTATTTTTCTCACAGATGTTTATCTGGATATACAGTGTAACATAAACAAGTCAAATGTATATCATTAGCTTTTAATGAATTTGTGATGTGTTTTTCACCGTCTGTATTGGCCATCAATTCCTGAAATGAAACACACTGGAGAGAATGGAGAAAATGACTTGGCGATTTTTGTCTGAATTTAAAACAAATAAGGTAAAATAATTGTTAGGATGTCACCAAAATCGACTAAAACCCTAGGCGGGTCGAGAACAGGCAGAATACAGTGAAAGAGATGGTGGGGTGACTACACCTTCTTTTCCTCAAAGCTGTTTTCCCTAGGGTGCAATTTTCACCTTTTTTGTTCTAAGCAAATGCGATGAAAAACACCTCAGTTGCCACAAATAGCAGTTGGCAATAACCTACAGAAATGTGCATGAGGTTTTTAATTCCCCACTTGGTAATTTAAGGGGTTATCGTTGCCTGTAATAAAATAAAGGAAATTCTAATAAATAAAGGCACAAGAAGCAGTGTATTTCACACGTTATTAATCAGACACCAAGACACAGAGCAGAGGTAATGGCAACATTATTTTCAGTGGTCTGTTAATGAATATGGGGATATGCTTTTATTTCTGAGCAATTAGGAAATAATGATGAGACAGGGACAGGTATGGCACTAAATTCACACAGCTAATGATGCACAGAGGGACCAAGACAATTCAGGTGTGTTCAAAACACGGTCATGACACCAGACACTGCTCCTCGTCTCTCTTTGTACTCCACCTCCCAGGAAAGATTAACGGTAGAACAGTTGTACTTCCCTGTCGAGACTCCGTTTCACCAGGAAGCATTGTGGGTGTTTGGCTTGGTGATAACTTTAATGTTGTTAACCTCTAACAATAAACAAAGACAATTTATAGGAAAAATATAATAGTAAAAATTAAAAATGAAAATGAGGAGGAAGTAACAAAGGACAGGTCACCATTTCAGCATTCACAGGTTCAGCCTCCGGTCTACGGTTAGTTGTTATGCTAGCCAGGCTGCATGTGTCTGTCTGTGTGCAGGTGGGGTTGACATGCTCCTCATTGTGACTGGGAGTTGTAATAGGATGCTGCAGTGTGTGTCATTGGAGATGTAAACACAGAAAAGGTGTTCCTCCAGTCCTGTGATATGCCCTGGGAACTGGGTGACACCACAGCCAGGGGTTTGACCTGCAGTTAGCATGGAGCCCCACCAGGTATTGTCCTGGCTTGTCAAACATCCACTGACATATTGATCCTTTTTACATCCGCTGAGCGAAGGGTTCCGCTGCCGGCCGCAACAAGACAGAGAACGGGTGAAAGGGATGAGAGTGGTCCCACGTTCACCTCCTCTGCTCCCCATCTGCCCTGAGCAAAGCACCAGGAAGGGATGGGGGAAATCAAGCCCCAGGGTGCAAAAGCCACCAATGAATGTGTCAATCAGCTTCCCTTAGTGGTTGTTGGTCACATCTAACACTCAGTGGGAGTGGATGAGGTCATGACTGCAGGGTAAATTAGTGTAGAAGTTATGAACTAAATTAATACTTTATTAACAGTTTCTAAACTACTTATAAACCTTTTTCAACATTATGAAGTATACCTTAAACATCGTCAGCATCTTTGTTGCACATTCACATCTTCACATTGATTAGACGAATATATAATGTTCATAAATGTTCATTATGACGGCCTTTTTCTTTCAGCGAAAACATACCAGTGAAATCAAATAAGGTGACAGTAGAGAAGATAAAACGGAAAAGGACACAGCCAAAGCAATACTCATCAACTCTTTCCACCCAACTGTCCTGTTCTGCCCCCTAGCGTTTATCACGGTGAATTACACACAGTATGGAAAAACAACCACGTGCTACTTGCCACTAAAAGCAGTTTTTTAACATATATCTGAGAAGAGCCTTTTGGTATAAATAGGAAGAGAATAAACACTAAATAATACAGCAAGAGAATATGACTTCCCATTTGTCTGATGGAATATAAAAAGTTAAAAAATAATTAACACTAGCTTATTACTCTCGTGTGGCGCAGCGGTCTAAGGCACTGCATCTCAGTGTTAGAGGTGTGATTGGGAGTCCCATAGGACAATTGTCCCAGCGTAATCCGGGTTTGGCTGGTGTAGGCCGTCATTGTAAATAAGAACTTGTTCTTAACTGACTTGCCTAGTTAAACAAACGAATGAAAACTATTTACATTTCACACAACCTGCCCCCTAGTGGAGACAATGACACATTTCACACAAACACTTGCAGTTCAGATGCAGCTGTTTATTGTGACCTCCTCTCTCCTCTCTCCTTCTAGATCTATCCGCTACCTTCGAAGAGAGGAGCATCAGCTAAATGATTCAAATGTAAAACCAACAAAATGTAAAACACAGAAGTAAATGCAAGAATAACAAAATTACATGAACTACCTCTCACATTTAGTACTAGTAAAATACTAATTAAAAGTGCTAGTGCATCAGAAGAAAAATATATATTTTTAAACACAGAAATGCTTCTGTTTCTTTGTTACTTAAAAAAGTCAAAAAAATATCCATTGTCCTCATCTGCAGAAAAAAATAACAAAATCAAACTGCCAACATGGCAATCTATTTTCCATATTCTATAAAAAAGTATAAACATATCCCAATACAAAGGCAGTTGTCTAAAGTAACTGTTTAAATGGTATACATTGCATTATATTCTGTAACGTCTATTCCATACTGAGTGATGTAAAACCTTGACACTGCATTTTGATAGACGTAATAGTGTCTCGATAGGAAGCTAGATAAAACATTTTTTTTTTTAGCTACTAAGTTTGTACTACATGAGTGAACATCTGTCTACAACCGCAAGTCAAACCATCAAAGTGAACACTGTCACATTCACCTAGAATATTCTCAGTTGAACAGTAACACAACTATGAGAATGTCAGTTGAATGATAATCTCAGTTGAACAGCAGGAAGAGAAAAAAAAGTCATTTTGTATGAACACCATACTGCTATAGAAAAAATGATGTACTGTAAGGCACAGCAGGTACAAAACTGGACTAAAAACATTATTTGGCATGAGGTTTCATCAAACATGTGACTATAGCCTTATGTAAAGGTACCTGGACTTTGGTTGTCAAAGTAAGGTTAGGGTTGCAAAAAGTCCCGAAACATTCCCAAAAGCCCCCGCTTTTTCAGAAATCCCACTTGAAGAATTTCAGGTTGGAGGAATCACTCATTATGTATTCCTTCATGATTCTTAGAATCCTCCAAGCAGGGATTTCTGAAGAAAAAAAATATATATACTTTCAGAAGTAGGGGAATGTTCCCGGATTCAGGATCCATGCTTACAACCCTAGACAGGATTAAGACCGAGGTAACCCGGACTGTCCTGTTCGGATCAGCTGGGGGAGATCTCAGACACTATGGGGAAGGATGGGAAGGTAGGACAGGAGTCTCTGTGCTTCAGTTTAAACATGAGTTGCTCTTTCTCTTGGGTGAGCCTCTGACAGAGACCGGTCTGCCTGTCTAACACTCCCTGAAGGTCCAGGTGCTCCTTGGAGAGCTGCCTACAGACAGGAGCACAGGAAGGAGATATATCAGAAGAGAACACATTTATCAACATTGATAGTTTAGGACAGAAAGACATTGATAATGACCTAAAAAAAACTAATCTGTAGCAAAGTACTTTATAATCAATCTTTTGCTGACCTCAAATTACTATTCTTCATCAAAATCCTACATGCATTGTCATAAGTAGAAGTAGCACTAAAAACTCATCCAGCATCTATATAAACTACACAAGTTTGGATGGTGAAATGTAACTTTTACACTTAAGTACTGTAAACTGCCATAACTTGCTTCCACTAAGAAATATCCCTCCACTTCCTCCACCAAGTGGCGCCACATTCACATCTCATGTAAATGCATAGCCGTTTCCTATATTTGAGTTTGCTTGAACAGAACTTGTTAAGTTGTTAATCTATTTACAACCTTGTTGCCATGTATTCTTCTACAATGTGACTTCCTGGTAACAACATTAACTCCAGGGTAACCGACTCCTCCCAGCAACTCCAGGGTAACCGACTCTTCCCAGCAACCCCAGGGTAACCGACTCTTCCCAGCCACCCCAGGGTAACCGACTCTTCCCAGCAACCCCAGGGTAACCGACTCTTCCCAGCAACCCCAGGGTAACCGACTCTTCCCAGCAACCCCAGGGTAACCGACTCTTCCCAGCAACCCCAGGGTAACCGACTCTTCCCAGCAACCCCAGGGTAACCGACTCTTCCCAGCAACCCCAGGGTTGCTTAGCTAGCTACATAGCCGTCTTAGCTAGCTACATAGCCATCTTTGTATCAAAGATAATTGTGTAGTTTAGAGTAACTGAGTAATTATCGAGGCTAGCTATCTTCGTCCTCCTAACGTAGTCAACACTGCTAGCTGCTAGCTAGCTAGTCATCACTGCTAGCTAGCCAACTTCTACCGACTAGCAGCACTGCAGAAACTATTACATCGTAACGACTTGATTAGTGTGGTGTTAGTGTTAGTTAGCCAGCTACATAGTTGTCTTTGCTGTCTCTGTATCTAAGATAATTGTGTAGTTTGAGTTTGAGTATTATCGAGGTGAGCCAGCCAGCCGCGGCGCCAGACTTACTCATCACACCTAGTCATCATTAACCCACTGCCAGCTAGCCAACCGTTACCGACTAGCAGCGCTGTAGATACTAATACTTTACAACGGAACGATTTGACTAGTGCAGTGTTACCTAGCTAGCTACTTAGTTGTCTTTGTCATAGCTTGATAATTGTTAGCTAGCCAGCCATCGAGGTTAGCTAGCCAGCTATTTCCGTCCCCCGCGACGCCATTTTTCCTAACCCAGCCAACTATTACCGACGAGCAGCATTGTTGAAACTAAATACACTACAAGGAACGTCTTGATTAGTGTTATGTTAGCTAGCTAGCTACAAAGTTGCTTTGTATCATGACAAGGTGTAGTACTGAAACTACCGAGGTTACCTAGCCAGCTACACGTTCAAAGTCAACAACGCAGCCACTGCTAGCTAGCCTACTCCACCAGCCAGCAGTACTGTATCATTTTAGTCAATAAGATTTTTGCAACGTAAGCTTAACTTCCTGAACATTCGAGACGTGTAGTCCACTTGTCATTCCAATCTCCTTTGCATTAGCGTAGCCTCTTCTGTAGCTTGTCTACTATGTGTCTGTCTATCCCTGTTCTCTCTCCTCTGCACAGGCCATACAAACGCTCCACACCGCGTGGCCGCTGCCACTCTAACCTGGTGGTCCCGGCGCGCACGACCCACGTGGAGTTCCAGGTCTCCGGTCTGCGGCCAACAAGGCTGAGTTCATCTCAGCCTATGCTACCCTCCAGTCCCTAGACTTCCTGGCGCTGACGGAAACATGGATTACCACAGATAACACTGCTACTCCTACTGCTCTCTCCTCGTCTGACTACGTGTTCTCGCATACCCCTAGAGCATCGAGCCAGCGGGGTGGTGGCACTGGAATCCTCATCTCTCCCAAGTGGACATTCTCTCTTTCTCCCCTGACCCATCTGTCTATCTCCTCATTTGAATTCCATGCTGTCACAGTTACCAGCCCTTTCAAGCTTAACATCCTTATCATTTATCGCCCTCCAGGTTCCCTTGGAGAGTTCATCAATGAGCTTGACGCCTTGATAAGTTCCTTTCCTGAGGATGGCTCACCTCTCACAGTTCTGGGTGACTTTAACCTCCCCACGTCTACCTTTGACTCATTCCTCTCTGCCTCCTTCTTTCCACTCCTCTCCTCTTTCGACCTCACCCTCTCACCTTTCCCACCTACTCACAAGGCAGGCAATACGCTTGACCTCATCTTTACTAGATGCTGTTCTTCCACTAATCTCATTGCAACTCCCCTCCAAGTCTCCGACCACTACCTTGTATCCTTTTCCCTCTCGCTCTCATCCAACACTTCTCACTCTGCCCCTACTCGGATGGTATTGCGCCGTCCCAACCTTCGCTCTCTCTCTCCCGCTACTCTCTCCTCTTCCATCCTATCATCTCTTCCCTCTGCTCAAACCTTCTCCAACCCATCTCCTGATTCTGCCTCCTCAACCCTCCTCTCCTCCCTCTCTGCATCCTTTGATTTCCTCTGTCCCCTATCCTCCAGGCCGGCTCGGTCCTCCCCTCCTGCTCCGTGGCTCGACGACTCACTGCGAGCTCACAGAACAGGGTCCGGGCAGCTGAGCGGAAATGGAGGAAAACTCGCCTCCCTGCGGACCTGGCATCCTTTCACTCCCTCCTCTCTACATTTTCCTCTTCTGTCTCTGCTGCTAAAGCCACTTTCTACCACTCTAAACTCCAAGCATCTGCCTCTAACCCTAGGAAGCTCTTTGCTACCTTCTCCTCCCTCCTGAATCCTCCTCCCCCTCCCCCCCCCCTCCTCCCTCTCTGCGGATGACTTCGTCAACCATTTTGAAAAGAAGGTTGACGACATCCGATCCTCGTTTGCTAAGTCAAACGACACTGCTGGTCCTGCTCACACTGCCCTACCCTGTGCTTTGACCTCTTTCTCCCCTCTCTCTCCAGATGAAATCTTGCGTCTTGTGACGGCCGGCCGCCCAACAACCTGCCCACTTGACCCTATCCCCTCATCTCTTCTCCAGACCATTTCCGGAGACCTTCTCCCCTACCTCACCTCGCTCATCAACTCATCCTTGACCGCTGGCTACGTCCCTTCCGTCTTCAAGAGAGCGAGAGTTGCACCCCTTCTGAAAAAACCTACACTCGATCCCTCCGATGTCAACAACTACAGACCAGTATCCCTTCTTTCCTTTCTCTCCAAAACTCTTGAACGCGCCGTCCTTGGCCAGCTCTCTTGCTATCTCTCTCAGAATGACCTTCTTGATCCTAATCAGTCAGGTTTCAAGACTGGGCATTCAACTGAGACTGCTCTTCTCTGTGTCACGGAGGCTCTCCGCACTGCTAAAGCTAACTCTCTCTCCTCTGCTCTCATCCTTCTAGACCTATCTGCTGCCTTTGATACCGTGAACCATCAGATCCTCCTCTCCACCCTCTCCGAGCTGGGCATCTCCGGCGCCGCCCACGCTTGGATTGCGTCCTACCTGACAGGTCGCTCCTACCAGGTGGCGTGGCGAGAATCTGTCTCCGCACCACGTGCTCTCACCACTGGTGTCCCCCAGGGCTCTGTTCTTGGCCCACTCCTATTCTCGCTATACACCAAGTCACTTGGCTCTGTCATATCCTCACATGGTCTCTCATATCATTGCTATGCAGATGACACACAATTAATCTTCTCCTTTCCCCCTTCTGACAACCAGGTGGCGAATCGCATCTCTGCATGTCTGGCAGACATATCAGTGTGGATGACGGATCACCACCTCAAGCTGAACCTCGGCAAGACGGAGCTGCTCTTCCTCCCGGGGAAGGACTGCCCGTTCCATGATCTCGCCATCACGGTTGACAACTCCCTTGTGTCCTCCTCCCAGAGTGCTAAGAGCCTTGGCGTGACCCTGGACAACACCCTGTCGTTCTCCACCAACATCAAGGCGGTGACCCGATCCTGTAGGTTCATGCTCTACAACATTCGCAGAGTACGACCCTGCCTCACACAGGAAGTGGCGCAGGTCCTAATCCAGGCACTTGTCATCTCCCGTCTGGATTATTGCAACTCGCTGTTGGCTGGGCTCCCTGCCTGTGCCATTAAACCCCTACAACTCATCCAGAACGCCGCAGCCCGTCTGGTGTTCAACCTTCCCAAGTTCTCTCACGTCACCCCGCTCCTCCGCTCTCTCCACTGGCTTCCAGTCGAAGCTCGCATCCGCTACAAGACCATGGTGCTTGCCTACGGAGCTGTGAGGGGAACGGCACCTCCGTACCTTCAGGCTCTGATCAGGCCCTACACCCAAACAAGGGCACTCCGTTCATCCACCTCTGGCCTGCTCGCCTCCCTACCTCTGAGGAAGCACAGTTCCCGCTCAGCCCAGTCAAAACTGTTCGCTGCTCTGGCACCCCAATGGTGGAACAAGCTCCCTCACGACGCCAGGACAGAGGAGTCAATCACCACCTTCCGGAGACACCTGAAACCCCACCTCTTTAAGGAATACCTGGGATAGGATAAAGTAATCCTTCTAACCCCCCCCCCCTTAAAAGATTTAGATGCACTATTGTAAAGTGGTTGTTCCACTGGATATTATAAGGTGAATGCACCAATTTGTAAGTCGCTCTGGATAAGAGCGTCTGCTAAATGACTTAAATGTAAATGTAACCGACTCTTCCCAGCAACCCCAGGGTAACCGACTCTTCCCAGCAACCCCAGGGTAACCGACCCCTCCCAGCAACCCCAGGGTAACCGACTCCTCCCAGCAACCCCAGGGTAACCGACTCTTCCCAGCAACCCCAGGGTAACCGACTCTTCCCAGCAACCCCAGGGTAACCGACTCTTCCCAGCAAACCCAGGGTAACCGACTCTTCCCAGCAACCCCAGGGTAACCGACTCTTCCCAGCAACCCCAGGGTAACCGACTCTTCCCAGCAACCCCAGGGTAACCGACTCTTCCCAGCAACCCCAGGGTAACCGACTCTTCCCAGCAACCCCAGGGTAACCGACTCTTCCCAGCAACCCCAGGGTAACCGACTCTTCCCAGCAACTCCAGGGTAACCGACTCTTCCCAACAACCCCAGGGTAACCGACTCTTCCCAACAACCCCAGGGTAACCGACTCTTCCCAACAACTCCAGGGTAACCGACTCTTCCCAACAACTCCAGGGTAACCGACTCTTCCCAACAACCCCAGGGTAACCGACTGTTCCAACAGAGAGACAGAGACGGTGTGGATATCATATGGTCTTACTGTAGAAGGCTTTGATGGTTGTCGATCCGAACCCTCAGGTCCTCATTGTTCTGTAGAACATTTATGACCTGGTCTTCTAGAGACAGATTCTTCTCCACCTGACAGGGTAGAAATAAAAAAGTAAGGACCCAATCAGCAATCAGGGTGGTGAAGACAACATGTTGACATTCACAGACTTTGAAACTATAACCCAGAGTATTTTTTGACAATGCAGAGCACCTCAGATTTCTTGTTTCTGTTTGATTTCCTCTGTAAAGTGTATTGAGACTTCGATGATGCAGTTTAAATAAAGAATGAGTTGAATTAGACTATAGCAGAAATCTCAAAGAGTCAGATGCCTGGACTAGTCTGTCAGCCAGTCCCCAGTCCAAGTCCCAGTCTCTGTTCCCTACCAGAACCTGCATCTGTAGCAGTTTGTTCCCCTGCGTCTGAATACGTTCACTCTTCATCTCAATGACAAACAGCAGACTCTCCTGCTCCCGCTCCCAGAATGGCCCAGGACTGCCGTGGGCCTGGAGAAAGACAGAAGGAGAGAGAAGGAGAGGGGAAAGACAGAAGGAGAGAGAAGGAGAGGGGAAAGACAGAAGGAGACGAGAAGGGAGAGGGGAAAGACAGAAGGAGAGAGAAGGAGAGGGGAAAGACAGAAGGAGAGAGAAGGAGAGGGGAAAGACAGAAGGAGAGAGAAGGAGAGGGGAAAGACAGAAGGAGAGAGAAGGAGAGGGGAAAGACAGAAGGAGAGAGAAGGAGAGGGGAAAGACAGAAGGAGAGAGAAGGAGAGGGGAAAGACAGAAGGAGAGAAAGGGAGGGGAAAGAGGGAGTGAGAAAGGGAGGGGAAAGAGGGAGCGAGAAAGGGAGGGGAAAGAGGGAGCGAGAAAGGGAGGGGAAAGAGGGAGCGAGAAAGGGAGGGGAAAGAGAATGAGAGAGAAGGGAGGGGGGTATAAAATTAACAGCATACTAACGAAACCTGGAGACCAGATGTCTAAAGCAACAGTCCAACTAAGTGAACTGGTTACGGGATTATGCACACACCACGCAGAAACAAAACACACTGTGCAGACACGTGTACACACACACACACACACACACACACACACACACCCTGAATGTTCCGCTGCAGGTCCTTCTTGAAGGTAGACTCGTCAACTCTCTTCTTTAACTGATTGTACACGTGGAGCTCTGTAGTCAGCTCCTCTACCTCCTCCTTGAAAAGAAAACCTACTGGTCAGTTCTGTACTTCCTATTACACAGTTAGAAGGTACGGGATGCTGTATAGACCACAGTCTATCCTCTACCTCCTCCTTGAAAAGAAAACCTACTGGTCAGTACTGTACTTCCTATTACACAGTTAGAAGGTACGGGATCTGTAGACCACAGTACATCAAAACAGGTGATACAAACTGATCAAGTTAAAGAGACAACTAAACACACACCTTCAACGTTTTCTCAGCTGCCTGGTGGGTCTCTGTTAGTCGTTTTGTCTCTTCACTCTGTATCCTCTGCCGTTCTGTAAGGGATAATAGGGATTCTATATCTAATTACACGGGCCGGAATAACATCAGTCAATGATTACTCATTCTAGAACCAACAGAAAAACAGTCAATGATTACTCATTCTAGAACCAACAGAAAAACAGTCAATGATTACTCATTCTAGAACCAACAGAAAAACAGTCAATGATTACTCATTCTAGAACCAACAGAAAAACAGTCAATGATTACTCATTCTAGAACCAACAGAAAAACAGTCAATGATTACTCATTCTAGAACCAACAGAAAAACAGTCAATGATTACTCATTCTAGAACCAACAGAAAAACAGTCAATGATTACTCATTCTAGAACCAACAGAAAAACAGTCAATGATTACTCATTCTAGAACCAACAGAAAAACAGTCAATGATTACTCATTCTAGAACCAACAGAAAAACAGTCAATGATTACTCATTCTAGAACCAACAGAAAAACAGTCAATGATTACTCATTCTAGAACCAACAGAAAAACAGTCAATGATTACTCATTCTAGAACCAACAGAAAAACAGTCAATGATTACTCATTCTAGAACCAACAGAAAAACAGTCAATGATTACTCATTCTAGAACCAACAGAAAAACAGTCAATGATTACTCATTCTAGAACCAACAGAAAAACAGTCAATGATTACTCATTCTAGAACCAACAGAAAAACAGTCAATGATTACTCATTCTAGAACCAACAGAAAAACAGTCAATGATTACTCATTCTAGAACCAACAGAAAAACAGTCAATGATTACTCATTCTAGAACCAACACAAAAACAGTCAATGATTACTCATTCTAGAACCAACAGAAAAACAGTCAATGATTACTCATTCTAGAACCAACAGAAAACAAAATGCAGTTCCAAAACAAAATAATCAATATGGTTATAAGATCTACAGAAGTTATTTCACATGGTCTCGTCTTGCCTTCCAGCTGTCTCTCGTGCTGCTCTGCAGTCCTCTGGCTCTTCTCCTCACAGAGAACAGTCAGTTCAGCAGCCGTCTCTGTTTTCACCTGGAGATGATCAACACCACAAGGACAGGGTTGAAGCCATGTACAGCCACACTTGTCAAATGAGATAGACAAAGTGAATATCAAATATAAACAAACAGTGAGATCTTTGTTATATAAACAAGTATATAATACCAGATGAGCCAGCCATAACCCACTGTTGTACCAGGTGTATAATACCAGAAGACTCAGCCATAACTCACTGTTGTACCAGGTGTATAATACCAGATGAGCCAGCCATAACTCACTGTTGTACCAGGTGTATAATATCAAATTTCAAATCAATCACATTTATTTTTATATAGCCCTTCGTACATCAGCTGATATCTCAAAGTGCTGTACAGAAACCCAGCCTAATACCAGATGAGCCAGCCATAACTCACTGTTGTACCAGGTGTATAATACCAGATGACTCAGCCATAACTCACTGCTCAACCAGGCCATGCCAATATGAGGACAGACAACATTTAACAATCCAACTGGCTGCTACCAACCAATCACTCAATACACCATAAACCTTTAAGACTTCTCACTTCTCGTTCTTACTTTGTCAACTATGTTTGCACAAATCACTGCCCCCCCCCCCCTTCTGGAAAGGCATTGTGATCCCAAAGCAGCCAAACAGGTCTAGGCTACAACCCAAACTGAACCCTATTCCCTACTTAGAGCGCTACTTTTGAGCAGAGCCCTATGATATGTTGTGTCCGCAATGGCACCCTCTTGCTCTGTTGACAGGAGGTTTACAAGTCCATGGCCAGAGAACTATGCAGGCAGTCGCACAGGCATCACGCACCCGCTGTAGGCAGTCACAATACACACATACCAAATAGGCAAAGATTGTGTAATGGAAAAGCATGTGTTTATTATCTCCGACAGCTGTAAAATATATGACTTGACATCAAGTTACTGTGCTGCTCTGGTTATTATGCCTTCAGCTTGCGCTGACTTGAAGCTGCACATCCTGGAATCATAGGTAGTATCCCAAATGGCACCCTATTCCTTATGTAGTGCACTACTTTTACCAGAGCCCATAGGGACTATATAGGGAATAGGGTGCCATTTTGGACACAGCCACTATGAGACCTCAATTCAAAAAGATACTTTGTGTAATTAAAATGCAAATCACAATGCAATCCTGCAGGAAGAGCAGAAGGACGTTTTTTTTTTCACCCTGCAGGAAGAGCAGAATTACTTTTTAAAAATCCTGCAGGAAGAGCAAAATGACTTTTTCTGATCTGCTTAGTAATAATAATGTCCACATATACTTTAGTAGTGGCTTTGTGGTTCACACTAATTAATACTAATGCCCTTTTCACAGTACAGTTGGAACAATAGTGTGTTGGTCCCGGATATTTCCTTTTCACATCGTCCTCTCCAACACGGTTCCAGCAACTATAGAGGATATACTGTATAACCAGGCCAGTACAGTTGGCTAGGCTCTGCTCAAAAAAGTAGTGTGGGAAGGGTACATGGTGAATGTACACTGAACAAAAATATAAAAACGCAACATGTAAAGTGTTGGTCCCATGTTTCATGAGCCGAAATAAAAGATCCCAGACATTTTCCATACCCACAAAAAGCTTATTTCTCTCAAATTGTGCAGAAATTTGTTTACATCCCAGTTAGTGAGCATTTCTCCTTTGCCAAGATAATCCATCCACCTGACAGGTGTGGCATATCAAGAAGCTGATTAAACAGCATGATCATTACACAGGTGCACCTTGTGCCAGGGACAATAAAAAAGGCCACTAAAATGTGCAGTTTTGTCACAATACAACGCCACAGATGTCTCAAGTTGAGGGGGCACACAATTGGCATGCCGACTACAGGAACGTCCACCAGAGCTGTTGCCAGAGAACTTAATGTTAATTTCTCTACCATAAGCCGCCTCCAACATTGTTTTAGAGAATTTTGTAGTACGTCTAGCCGGCCTCACAACTGCAGACCACGTGTATGGCATCATGTGGGTGAGTGGTTTGCTGATGTCAACATTGTGAACAGAGTGTCCCATGGTGGGGTGGGGGTATGGACATGCATAAGCTACGGACAATGAACACAATTACATTTTATCAATGGCAATTTGAATGTACAGAAATACCGTGATGAGATCCTGAGGCCAATTGTCGTGCCATTAATCCGCCGCCATCACCTCATGTTTCAGCATGATGCACGGCCCCATGTCTCAAGGATCTGGACACAATTCCTGGAAGCTAAAAATGTCCCAGTTCTTCCATGGCCTGCATACTCACCAGACATGTCACCCATTGTGCATGTTTGGGATGCTCTGGCTCGATGTGTATGACAGCGTCTTCCAGTTCCCTCCAATATCCAGAAACTTTGCACAACCATTGAAGAGGAGTGGGACAACATTCCACAGGCCACAATCAACAGCCTGATCAACTGTATGCGAAGGAGATGTCGTGCTACATGAGAGAAATGGTGGTCACACCAGATACTGACAGGTTTTCTGATCCGCGCCCCTAATTTTTTTTAAAGGTGTCTGTGACAGATGCATATCTGTATTCCAGTTATGTGAAATCCATGTATTAGGGCCTAATCAATTAATTTAAAATTGACAGATTTCCTTACATGAACTGTAACTCAGTAAAATCTTAGAAATTGTTGCATGTTGCGTTTATATTTTAGTTCAGTGTAAATAGTACAGGTATATAAACTCAGCAAAAAAGAAAACGTCCCTTTTTCAGGACCCTGTCTTTCAAAGATAATTCATAAAAATCCAAATAACTTCACAGATCTTCATTGTAAAGGGTTTAAACAGGGTTTCCCATGCTTGTTCAATGAACCATAAACAGTTAATGAACATGCACCTGTGGAACGGTCGTTAAGACACTAACAGCTTACAGACGGTAGGCATTTAAGGTCACAGTTATGAAAACTTAGGATACTAAAGAGGCCTTTCTACTGACTCTGAAAAACACCAATAGAAAGATGCTGTAAGGTGCTGTAGGCATGCTGTAAGGAGGCATGAGGACTGCAATAAAATGCAATGTCCATACTATGAGATGCCTAAGACAGCGCTACAGGGAGACAGGACGGACAGCTGATCATCCTCACAGTGGCAGACCACGTGTAACAACACCTGCACAGGATCGGTACATTCGAACATCACACCTGCAGGTACAGGATGGCAACAACAACTGCCCGAGTTACACCAGGAATGCACAATCCCTCCATCAGTGCTCAGACTGTCTGGAATAGGCTGAGAGAGGCTGGACTGAGGGCCTGTAGCCCTGTTGTAAGGCAGGTCCTCACCAGACATCACTGGCAACAACGTCGCCTATGGGCACAAACCCACCGTCGCTGGACCAGACAGGACTGGCAAAAAGTGCTCTTCACTGACGAGTCACGGTTTTGTCTCACCAGGGGTGATGGTTGGATTCACGTTTATCGTCGAAGGAATGAGCGTTACACCGAGGCCTGTACTCTGGAGCGGAATCGATTTGGAGGTGGAGGGTCCGTTATGGTCTGGGGCGGTGTGTCACAGCATCATCGGACTGAGCTTGTTGTCATTGCAGGCAATCTCAACGCTGTGCGTTACAGGGAAGACATCCTCCTCCCTCATGTGGTACCCTTCCTGCAGGCTCATCCTGACATGACAATGCCACCAGCCATACTGCTCATTCTGTGCATGATTTCCTGCAAGACAGGAATGTCAGTGTTCTGCCATGGTCAGCGAAGAGCCCAGATCGCAATCCCATTGAGCACGACTGGGACCTGTTGGATCGAAGGGTGGAGGCTAGGGCCATTCCCCCCAGAAATGTCAGATATCTTGCAGGTGCCTTGGTGGAAGAGTGGGGTAACATCGCACTGCAAGAACTGGCAAATCTGGTGCAGTCCAAGAGGAGGAGATGTACTGCAGTACTTAATGCAGCTACCACACCAGATACTGACTGTTACTTTTGATTTTGACCCCCCCGTTTTGTTCAGGGACACATTATTCCATTTCTGTTAGTCACATGTCTGTGGAACTTGTTCAATTCATGTCTCAGTTGTTGAATCTTGTTATGTTCATACAAATATTTACACATGTTAAGTTTGCTGAAAATAAACTTAGCTGAAAGTGAGAGGACATTTCTTTTTTTGCTGAGTTCAGTATATGATAAACGGTATATGGTGAATGTAAAATGGTACAGGGTATAGGTATAAGGTAAAGGGTATATGAAGGGCTGGAGGTAAAACTCCAGCTGGAGAAGAGGCTTGGGAAACACTTGTGAGCTGACGGTTAGAGGTAGGGTGAGGGGTTGGGGTTAGGGAAGGGTGCTAGCCGTTACTACCTACCTTCTCAGCAGGGCCGGTCCTTGCCGTTCTGCCACAAAACTAGAATAGTCCCAGTAAGCAAAATGACGTTGAAAGACAGGTGAAAAACATTTTCCAGACGTTGAAGTTAGGTTCAATTTAGGTTCTGAATGAAAGGTGAAAAATACATTTTCTGTACGTTTTAAATACATTTTTTTCAGGATGTTGAAAAGGTGTCTTTTCTGGATGTTGAAATCAGGTTCATTTCTGGTTCTGAATAAAAGTTAAAAATGCTAATTTTACCGATGTTGAAAATACGTATTTTCCCGATGTTGAAATCAGATGTCTATGATTGGTTCAGATTTGGTGTGGCCCGGAGCAGAAATCTACGTCCGTGGACATTGAAATCAAGGCCAGTCTGGACCGCACCAAATCTGAACCAAACATGGATGTCTATGATTGGTTCAGATTATGTCTGGACCGGGCCAAAACCAATGTCTGTGGATATAGAAATCAAGGCCGGTCCGGACTGCACCAAAAAAAATTAAAAAAGCGATTGAAAGGCATCAGCTTGGGTCTGTGCTTACCAAGGTGTAGCCTACAGTGTTGCCTGAAACTGAATTTTATAATGTGGTAGGCCTACCATTTGTAAAACAGGCATTGCATTGGCTTTATTAGTCTTGATTCCTGTGACCAATCAATTTGGCTATTTAAGCTCTGAATAGCAGCTACCCAACTTTATCAGGAGTTATCGTGAGCCTATTTGCAATGTGTTTACACAGCAGGAAACGCAGAAGTATTTTCTTTTTCACTATGATCAGCTTGTCAAAAATGTATGGATACAAACTTGAAAGCTCTGATCATGACAATGGGGCGAGCCTTAGACCACAGATGATGCATTTCTGTTCTAACCAAATAGATAGATATGATGTGGTAACCAGGATGGATAGGTAACCCTTTAAGCCACTTTTTATAGACCATAAATCCACTACTACATTATGTGTGCTCTGAACCACAGCATCACGGAGAAGCACGGCCGGACGGCTCATTAGGCAGGATTAGGCAGCCGCTTGTGGCAGCAGATTGACGAGGGCAGTATTTTCTGACTTTTGGGCCAGTAACAGAAAGGTTGCTGGTTCGAATCCCCGAGCTGACTAGGTGAAAAATCTGCCATTGTGCCCTTGAGCAAGGCACTTCACCCTAAATGCTCCTCTATGTCGCTCTGGACAAGAGCATCTGTTAAAATGACTAAACTGTCTAATGTTATGAGCTCAATTCCCTGGTTCACCTACAGTGCCTTCGGAAAGGATTCAGATTTTGTTAGGTTACAGCCTTACTCTAAAATTGGTTAAATAGTTTTTTTCCCCCCTCATCAATCAACACACAATACCCCATAATTACAAAGCAAAAAAACAGGTTTTTAGAAATGTATTACAAATAAAAACAGAAATATCATATTTCTGAAGTATTCAGACCCTTTACTCAGTACTTTGTTGAAGCATCTTTGGCAGTGACTACAGCCTTGAGTCTTTTTGGGTATGACGCTACAAGCTTGGCACACCTGTATTTGGGTAGTTTCTCCCATTCTCCTCTGTAGATCCTCTCAAGCTCTGTCAGGTTGGATGGGGAGCGTTGCTTCACAGCTATTTTCAGGTCTCTCCAGAGTTGTTCAAATCGGGTTCAAGTCCGGGCTCTGGCTGGGCCACTCAAGGACATTGAGACTTGTCCCGAAGCCACTCGCCGCTGAAAAACAGCCCCACAGCAGAACAGAGAATCTTGTTTCTCATGGTCTGAGAGTCTTTAGGTGCCTTTTGGCCAACTCCAAGCAGGCTGTTATGTGCCTTTTACTGAAGAGTGGCTTTCATCTGGCCACTCTACCATTAAGGCCTGATTGGTGGAGAGCTGCAGAGATGGTTGTCCTTCTGGAAGGTTCTCCCATCTCCACAGAGGAAGTCTAGAGCTCTGTCAGAGTGACCATCGGGTTCTTGGTCACCTCCCTGACCAAGGCCCTTCACCCCCAATTGCTCAGTTTGGCCGGGCGGCCAGGTCTAGGAAGAGTCTTGGTGGTTCCAAACTTCTTCCATTTAAGAATGATGGGAGGCCACTGTGTTCAATGCTGTAGAAATGTTTTGGTACCCTTCCCCCAGATCTGTGCCTCGACACAATCCTTTCTCTGAGCTTTACGGACAATTCCTTCGACCTCATGGGTTGGTTTTTTCTCTGACATGCACTGTCAACTGTGGGACCTTTCCAAATCATGTCCAATCAATTGAATTTACCACAGGTGTTCTCCAGTCAAGTTGTAGAAACATCTCAAGGATGAACAATGGAAACAGGATGCACATTACCTCAATTTCGTGTCTCATAGCAAAGGGTCTGAATACCTTTGTAAATAAGGTATCTGATTTTTATTTTTAATACACCCGTTTTCACGTTGTCATTATGGAGTAGTGTGTGTAGATTGCTGAGGATTTTTTTATTTATTTAATCCATTATAGAATAATGCTGTAACGTAACAATGTGGAAAAAGTCAAGGCGTCTGAAAACTTTCCGAAGGCACTTTACCTTCTCAGTGATGTTGTGGACCAGGAAACAGAGCTCTCTATGGGGTTATCTACCTTCTCAGTGATGTTGTGGACCAGGAAACAGAGCTCTCTATGGGGTTATCTACCTTCTCAGTGATGTTGTGGACCAGGAAACAGAGCTCTCTATGGGGTTATCTACCTTCTCAGTGATGTTGTGGACCAGGAAACAGAGCTCTCTATGGGGTTATCTACCTTCTCAGTGATGTTGTGGACCAGGGCACAGAGCTCTCTATGGGGTTATCTACCTTCTCAGTGATGTTGTGGACCAGGGCACAGAGCTCTCTATGGGGTTATCTACCTTCTCAGTGATGTTGTGGACCAGGGCACAGAGCTCTCTATGGGGTTATCTACCTTCTCAATGATGTTGTGGACCAGGAAACAGAGCTCTCTATGGGGTTATCTACCTTCTCAGTGATGTTGTGGACCAGGGCACAGAGCTCTCTATGGGGTTATCTACCTTCTCAGTGATGTTGTGGACCAGGAAACAGAGCTCTCTATGGGGTTATCTACCTTCTCAGTGATGTTGTGGACCAGGGCACAGAGCTCTCTATGGGGTTATCTACCTTCTCAGTGATGTTGTGGACCAGGGCACAGAGCTCTCTATGGGGTTATCTACCTTCTCAGTGATGTTGTGGACCAGGGCACAGAGCTCTCTATGGGGTTATCTACCTTCTCAGTGATGTTGTGGACCAGGGCACAGAGCTCTCTATGGGGTTATCTACCTTCTCAGTGATGTTGTGGACCAGGGCACAGAGCTCTCTATGGGGTTATCTACCTTCTCAGTGATGTTGTGGACCAGGGCACAGAGCTCTCTATGGGGTTATCTACCTTCTCAATGATGTTGTGGACCAGGGCACAGAGCTCTCTATGGGGTTATCTACCTTCTCAATGATGTTGTGGACCAGGGAACAGAGCTCTCTATGGGGTTATCTACCTTCTCAGTGATGTTGTGGACCAGGGCACAGAGCTCTCTATGGGGTTATCTACCTTCTCAGTGATGTTGTGGACCAGGGCACAGAGCTCTATGGGGTTATCTACCTTCTCAGTGATGTTGTGGACCAGGGCACAGAGCTCTCCTTGGGTTGGGTCTTTTAGTAGCTCCTCCCTCTCCTGGGTCCCAGAGGCAGACAGCACCTCCCGTAGGATCTTCAGCTGCCACTCATACTGACCCAGCTGCTTCTCCGTTTCTAGACCCACGTTCAGCTCCTCCAGAGGGACTTTACCTGGAGGAGAAACCAGGGTTGTATTCAGTAGGTAACAAACAGAAACAGGGAGGACTACCTGGAAGAGGGGGAACCAGGGTTGTATTCAGTAGGTAACAAACAGAAACAGGGAGGGACTACCTGGACATGTCCAATAACAAATGCTTGTTTTACATGGCAAAATCCTACATTTGCTACATTACAATGTAGCTGAATATGACCCAGTGCTGTGGTTATCAAGGCAAAACTTTGCTGGAATGCTCAGATAGAAATGTTGTGAATAGAGCGGATATGATTTCTTATCCTACATGTCTACATAATAGATGTATCTTGTTCAGTATGTTCCACACAGTGGGCAGAGGGTTTGAACCAAACCAGACCTGGCTGCAACATTTACTGGTCTGACTAGACTCAGTACAACACCAGTAGAATATACAATCTGTCGCCTATAAATAAAATACTCCTAACTACCCTGATATTTGTAGGGGGGGAAAAGCGCCGGTCCAACTTCTGAGGAAGTCATGTAATGAACTAGTTTGGTGAACCACGTTCCGAGTGATGATTGACCTTCCTAAGACATGGAGACTTGAGCAAGCTCCACTAGCTAATGCCTAGGTTTTAGCTCAGCAGGCTAGGCTAACACAGGCTTGTTTTCTTAGGCATGATCCTGAGACCCATAATTACATGGCAACAAAGAACACTTTGAGTACAACAGAGTACACAAGACAGTACTTGTTGAGTATTCTTATGCAGACAGCGCTGTGTTGACACATCAGTGTTTACATCTCAGTATCCAAAACTGACTGGTTGAAATTAGGTAATTGTGATGTCACTTTAATGAGTAATTCCAACCAGTTTCTGGGTGTAGTGACATCATTTCAACCACCGGGATCATGACAAAGTGTGTATCAGTTAACCGTTTAAATGTAAAGGCAAAATGTAGATTTCCGCCTAAATAAACATACCCAAAAGTAACTGCTATTCTTGTGTAATTACACGATTGTGACATGCCAAAACGTGGTGTATTTGGAAAGACGACATCTGGGAGATTATGAGGAAATAAATCAGCAGATAGGAGTTACATAGTTCAGAATACACAAGATCAAGCACACACAAAATAACCACTATTTTTTTATTTTTTTATTTTGAAAGTCATCTCTCATTGACAAGCTATAAGTGAGTTATTGATGCCCAGAGCTGGAAACACAGACGGCTTCCACAACATGTGATCAATATCAGAAAAAACATGGGATTGACAGACCTAACAAATCAAAATGGGCAGATGTTTTAGTGACTGGTGTCAAGTGTGGTCACGGGATGTTTCCAAGTGTCCCTAAACCGCTCCAAAGTGGCACATAAATGAGATCATTCCAGTGCCATTACATATTTGCAATTCCTAAATGCTATTTGTTCAGTATAAAAACACAGTTTCTACCATATGAACCTCACTCCAACATTGTGGTGGTGTTAATCCATGGTATATTCAAGTGTTCTTTCAAACTCTCCAAAGTATCTGGTAACTGCACTGTTTTTGCACACTGGATGTGCCTAAAAGTAACTAACTACTATTTTTCACTATAAAAACTAAATTTCTACAACACCAACCTCTCTCAAACATCGTGGTGGTTTCAGGGGCACTCTCCAAAGTGCCTGAACATTTAGCCTAGGCATATCTAATGTATTGGTCCCACACACAAATTAACTGTTCACAAAAACAATATAAAAAGCAACAGATAAACAAAACAAAAAAAAAACATATAAAAAAAAAAGGTCTTATCAAACACAAACCTGGTTACACACGTGTCCATCACAAAAAAAATGTGCAAAAACATAAATAAACTGAACAACTTACAAATGGCATTCGTTTTACATCCCATGTGTAGACGAGTCGATTTCACCTTCACCGTAGCTTGTGCATGTCGTGATAGTCTTCGAAGCAGTCCCTCTCTGACCAGGAAACAAAAAGTGAACTGCCATTTCTGACTTCCCTAGAGGCATTCCTTTTTATTTTTCAAGAGGTCTGTGATAAGTGGATGCAGAGCCATCAGACGGGATGATTGAGATAGCAGTGGGGGGGTGAAGACCTTGACCAGCGGGGACGCTTGTTGGGGAGGGGTGGCTCCCAAACAAAATCCTCTGCTTCCTCCTGTGATTAATAAAATAAAAAGATATATATTGTTGGAAGACAAACAGAATTACAGTTGACTAAATTTACAAAAAACATTACTGTAAAGTAAAAACACCATTTGTACAGTGACTCACATAGGTGTGAAACACACACACACACACACACACACACACACACTAACACTTTGGAGACAAAGCCAGAGGTGAGAACCACAAATAAACAATGGCCATGAGAGTTTAGAGGGCTCTCCAAAGTTACAAGGATGAAAATTAGAACAGCAAACTAATATGAAACATAGACAATAACTACTTTGGAATTATTTAACATTGAAATGACTTGTTACATAGGCCTATGTACACTAAATCCAAACAGCAGACAACTTATAAAAAACAAATACATATAGTAAATAAGCTATATCAAGTCATGAAAATAATTTACTTACAGATCTAAAAGTGGATCCAATCCTTCCAGAAAGCAATCTTTGTCGGCCGAGTCGAAATCCTTGTTGTCCAAATCGCTCCCCTGATCTGAGTCCGTCCAGTATTTTATTCAAAGTTTCTATGTCGGTATACTTACTCATAGCGACTTTCTTTTTAGCTTCCTGTTTAATATTCTAAGTTCTTACCATTTCCCCCCCTTGAGAAGCAATCTTTTATGTTAAAGCGATGAAATAGGTTTACAATGTAATGGAGCGTGATTGGTGCGTCGTGTCTGAGCCAGGTAACAATATAACCTTTTTACACGTAATGCGAACTAAGCCTTGCTTTATTCCACCCAGGTCAACTGCATATCCCTGAAAATCTTCTCATTGGCTACAAGATTGTCAAGGTGCCATAGTAGCCAATCCCGTGTGTAATGGATGCCTACGGGGCGTAACCAGGCAACGTCATATGTTTGATGCGCAAAGATATGGTCACTTGGAGGACGTTCGACGTGGCCATTAAGACATACATCATCAGATAACATTAAACAATACACTGGATCTGTTCCTACCAACCTAAGGATTAACTTCATACCCCCACATATGGCTATAGCTCAAACACAGACCCAATCGAAGCTTAACTTGTAAGATGTTTGGTGAAAACGTTGTGTAAAATAAACATTTTGACTCTCGGGGCTGGTGATCAATAACGGTAGGTCACAGACAGATAAATAAGACATCCTCATGATCTGTGGAGTCCCGGATTTCGATGTGTATCGACGTATTCCATGTTTATTTAGTTTATGCTTCACAATGCTAGCCGGAATGTAGGTAGCAGCCATCTTGAAAAAGGTCGTCGGCTCAGCCTGCCGTTATACATTCGTATGCTCATATACATTAACAAATCACAAAGATTTTAAGGCACAGCTCAATAGCCAAGATACTCAGTTTTCCGCAGACTGTGAATACCGTTTTCATACCAGACTGAATTGAACAAAACAATCTAATAGAGTCCCCAAATACGAATCAAACCCACAATCCTGGAGTTGCAAGCACTATGCCACTGCCAACTGAGCTATACAGGAGGACCGTTGTTATGTAGTCAGAAAGGACAGTTATTATGTAGTGGTTATTAGTGGGCCCAATAATAAAGAGGACACATGTCAGTATGGGCGCCTAGCTTTTATAATGCTTCAAAAGAGGCAGATTGATGTGTAAAACCCTCAGAGATGTAATAAAGAAAACCTGATAAGCAGCAGGAGAGGAGTCTGCAACACTACAGTCTACACCACTACAGGAAACCCCACCACTCACCTCCATCTTGATGGTTGTTGACCTTCCTTCTACACCACTACAGGAAACCCCACCACTCACCTCCATCTTGATGGTTGTTGACCTTCCTTCTACACCACTACAGGAAACCCCACCACTCACCTCCATCTTGATGGTTGTTGACCTTCCTTCTACACCACTACAGGAAACCCCACCACTCACCTCCTCCATCTTGATGGTTGTTGACCTTCCTTCTACACCACTACAGGAAACCCCACCACTCACCTCCTCCATCTTGATGGTTGTTGACCTTCCTTCTACACCACTACAGGAAACCCCACCACTCACCTCCTCCATCTTGATGGTTGTTGACCTTCCTTCTACACCACTACAGGAAACACCACCACTCACCTCCTCCATCTTGATGGTTGTTGACCTTCCTTCTACACCACTACAGGAAACCCCACCACTCACCTCCTCCATCTTGATGGTTGTTGACCTTCCTTCTACACCACTACAGGAAACCCCACCACTCACCTCCTCCATCTTGATGGTTGTTGACCTTCCTTCTACAACACTACAGGAAACCCCACCACTCACCTCCTCCATCTTGATGGTTGTTGACCTTCCTTCTACACCACTACAGGAAACCCCACCACTCACCTCCTCCATCTTGATGGTTGTTGACCTTCCTTCTACACCACTACAGGAAACCCCACCACTCACCTCCTCCATCTTGATGGTTGTTGACTTCCTTCACCGTTTTCTCCTCCTCCTTCGCTTTGTTTTTCCTCTAAAAATATAGAGAAAAGACAATGTTGTCATTTATCAACTCTGGTCTAGTTCACACAATATTAAACATTGTCTTATTTAACCATATCTGGGTAAATTAGAGGAGATTATGGTACACAAAATACCTAAAGACAGTTCTCACCCTATTTCACTTTGTTTTTCCTCTACAAGAAGAAAAGAGTGTGTGGTCTGATGTAGGAATACATTATGACTATATCTCAACATATTACAGATATACCAAAGTACTGAGAATACCTCAACACTATTTGAGACGTTTTGAAGTTACCAGGGAAATCATAACTTAGTAAACTAAAGCAGGGTAGGAGCTTATGTAAAGCTTCTGATTGCTGCTTGACCCATATTGCTCTCTCACAGGGATTGATTAGTACCCACATGACTGGAAATGAATCATTTGTTTGTTCAAAGTTATATAACATGTCCATGCTAGTGTTCATACTATTTGTACAATGTGATACACTGATTTAGTTCAAAACGAATCATACCAGTACTTACGGAGTCTTAATAAACATTTCTGCATTAGATACATTACGTTGTTGTAGAATAACCTATACTAGGTGAGCATAGACTAGTACACTAAGGAGTTACAGTGAGGTCAATCATAAGTGCTTTTGTAATAGGGCAATTCTAGCATAGGTCACAACTCTATACCAAGCTATTGCTAAAACGGTCAAACAATACCAAGGTTCCTGACATAACTAGGATACCAGATCGCATTATGTCCTGTCCTCACTGTGTAGACTGTAAAAAAATAAAAATAATTAAGTTGTATTGTCAAACAGCAGATAGGTGTAGTGAAATGTGTTGTTGTACAGGGTCAGCCATAGTAGTATGATAGGTGTTGTTTTACAAGGTCAGCCATAGTAGTATGATAGGTGTTGTTTTACAAGGTCAGCCATAGTAGTATGATAGGTGTTGTTGTACAGGGTCAGCCATAGTAGTATGGTAGGTGTTGTTTTACAAGGTCAGCCATAGTAGTATGGTAGGTGTTGTTTTACAAGGTCAGCCATAGTAGTATGATAGGTGTTGTTTTACAAGGTCAGCCATAGTAGTATGGTAGGTGTTGTTTTACAAGGTCAGCCATAGTAGTATGATAGGTGTTGTTTTACAAGGTCAGCCATAGTAGTGTGATAGGTGTTGTTTTACAAGGTCAGCCATAGTAGTATGGTAGGTGTTGTTTTACAAGGTCAGCCATAGTAGTATGATAGGTGTTGTTTTACAGGGTCAGCCATAGTAGTGTGATAGGTGTTGTTTTACAAGGTCAGCCATAGTAGTATGGTAGGTGTTGTTTTACAAGGTCAGCCATAGTAGTATGATAGGTGTTGTTTTACAAGGTCAGCCATAGTAGTATGATAGGTGTTGTTTTACAAGGTCAGCCATAGTAGTATGATAGGTGTTGTTTTACAGGGTCAGCCATAGTAGTATGATAGGTGCGCTGGAGCAAATTAGAGTTAAAGGCACAGAAAGATTTTTCACTTTGACGGCTCAGGCATTTAAACCAGCGACTTTTCGGTTACTGGCCCAACGTTCTAACCGCTAGGCTACCTGCCACAATATAGTATGGCGGTCCATGGAGGCCAGCCACCTCCTGACATAACACAACATTATTCCACCACCACCACTAACGCTGTATAAACACATAGAAACACACCAAACAACATGGTGTACCAGTTTTATTTGTGCCTGGAAAACAGAGCATGTCCCCCAAATGGCACCCTATTTCCTATATAGTACACTACTTTTGACCAGAGCCCTATGACACCCTATATAGTGCACTACTTTTGACCAGAGCCCTATGGACCCTGGTCTCATAGGGAGTTCACTACAAAGGGAAGAGTGTGTCATTTTGGACACTAGCCCAATAAATACCATAATATGTAACATTCCAATAAATAAAAAAAATCTAATTTTCCAATAAATACTATAATATCTAACATTCCAATAAGACAAGTGACTCCAGGAAGACAATGTAGAGAACAGTACAGCATGAGGTTTGTTTTATTACCTTCTTTAAGTCCCAGTAAAGGATGTTAAACACACAAGTCCAGGAGCATATGTTGAAGAGGGGCTGGAAAGGCTCTCTTTAACACCACCATAAATCACATCTTCACTTCCTTCTCAGTATGCACATCCCAAACCGCACCCTATTCAGTGCACTACTTTTGACCAAGGCCCATAGACCAGTGCCCAAAGTAGTGCACTACAGAGGGAATAGGGTACCATTTGGGACAGAGGGCCCATCTCCACAGTCTTTTTAAACATAGGAGAAACTGCAACGTGGAGGCATGTCTTCACTGACTAAACTCACAGGGAACATCCTAGCCCCATGGCAAACTGTAGCCTACACCGGACTCCTAATGTTTACAAGTTCTTCCTGGCCCCAAGAGTACAAGGTTAAGATTGAATGTTTTGTGAGAAACATCTAGTTCAGCTCACAAGAGTTGAAAGAAACTTTCCAAGAAGAGTGTAGAATAAAGACGTGTCCTCTCAAAGGGCCATACATAGGAGACAGACATGTACCCCAGGCTGATAGAACTAGAAAAACAGCCCCTAAACTCAAAAGGAAATTCAGAAAACTAAAACCACATCTTCAATACAACAAAGGACATTCAGACTTAGTTAAGGGATATTTAATTTAGACTGTGGTTGGGTCTAGCAGAGAAACAAATGTTCCTTGAGATTTCATTAACACTTGGCTGAGTCTCTTCATGTGGCATTTTCATCATGGTCCATATGGAGCCATATTGCTGTGTGTGTGTGTGTGTGTGTGTGTGTGTCTCTCTAGCAGAACTTCACACGTCTCCAGTTGCTTACGTCAACCAGCCAAACAGATGGTTTTGTGATCTGCCCTGCAGAAGCTGCCTTACAGCTTTGCCAGTGGCTTGCACTGCCTCTAAGTCCTTGCTTACTTTTTGTAGAAGAAAAATATTTGCAATCTCAAGGAGAGTTAGGAGTGTTCATATCAAGCACCACCAGGTACCATTGATAAATGAAGGAATCCACTCACATAGAATACTGGCTAAACAATCAAATCATTCCCTCTGCTTTTAAACTGTGCAAGTGGTCTCACTTATCTGGCAAACAGACACATTGAAATGATATCCCTTTCAACT
Organism: Salmo salar; assembly: GCF_965601325.2. Taxonomy (NCBI): domain Eukaryota; kingdom Metazoa; phylum Chordata; class Actinopteri; order Salmoniformes; family Salmonidae; genus Salmo; species Salmo salar. The sequence goes on along the minus strand of NC_138295.1, from coordinate 9,537,257 downwards.
CAACAATTTATCTAGTCTACCTACTCTATGCCTCCGGGAAGTGGTACAAATCTGGGTTATCATATCTGGACGGTACAAATCTGGGTTATCATATCTGGACGGTACAAATCTGGGTTATCATATCTGGACGGTACAAATCTGGGTTATCATATCTGGACGGTACAAATCTGGGTTATCATATCTGGACGGTACAAATCTGGGTTATCATATCTGGACGGTACAAATCTGGGTTATCATATCTGGATGTAATATAAACCTGTGCCACTGGCTGTAAATGTCAAAGAGGCAGTACTAGTACATGAATTAACTGTAGCCTAAAAACTACATTTAGTTGCATATTAAATATTACAATTGCTATATCCTCAAGTCACTTCCGTTCTATCAAACAGTGCAGTTTCTAGTCATTGGTAGACGTCATAGAAAACATGAACTGATTATGTGAACCATGTAGAAAAACCCAACAACTCATATGACCAGAAAGTAGAAACTTTGACAGATGTAATCCAATGACTACACAGGCTACAGGGTGTCAATAAATACAATGTACAATTTACTGGTGATGATGATACAATCACACAGTGTATCAATGATCTCATCCTTCAGTGTCATCACTGACTGTCAATGTCTGGCCAAACTGCAATTTCTTATAAGTAATTCGGAAGAATTACATCAGATGAGTTCCCTGCACCGCTACAATAGACAAGTAGTTTTCAAACTCGTGGGATAGTCAGTATCAGAGAATCGACTACATATCTTAAGTTATTTTCAGTTGTTTCAAAACGTAGAACACTTTGCACAAATTGACTGATAGCCGAAATCACGCGTTTCAAAACATTGATGTTAATGAATGTGTTATCTCGGTTGTAAAAACCACGAGATTAATGCACGTGGGAAATTAGGCTAAACTAACAAACAGTTTTGCGTGATCTATTTTTTTAAAACACGGCTGTGTTGTGCCAGGAATCGGTGCGACAACCGCAGCTACAATAACAAAATACCACTTGGTTCGCTAATTAACTTCCTAGATGATTTCACAACAAATATGAATAAATACAATTATTTTTTTTTGCAAATTCCGCCACACACCTTGCTGTGGCTGCAACCCATGCCTGCCCCGGGTCCACTCGTCAACCCTACCAGTCCTTTCCTAGAGTTACCAACTCTTCTGAACGCCGGGATGTGGTCGGGTCTCTCAAGACTTCTGTGCAGCTCACTCACAACAACTCACTCAAGTCTACCAGATGGGCGGTTATTTTTCAAAACCACAAACACTGATTTTAAAACAATCTGGACGAACCTAAATACCCACGTTCAAGCAGGGGGAACAGTGTAAAGGTCAGTGGATTGCGCATCCTGTTGCGCACAATTTAGGTTCGTGGGTGTTTCAAGTCTATTGATTTGAAAGTTTACCGTAATACACCGAAGACACGACCCATCAGACAATACAATGATTTACAACGCAAATAATAAGTTACCTAATCATGCCTTTCATCCATGGAAAATGTTTCCTTTTGCCTAAGCTATTTAATCATAGCAGGCCTATAATATGCCCCGGAATATTGAATTCTCACTGTAATAAGACAAAAATAAAGAATTGTACGGATTGATATGAATCTGTAATTTTGTTTATAATACATGTCGGGGAACAGTCCATGTGAAAAACACACAAACAAGTCCATGGAAATGTAATAGACACAGAGTAGATCCATCCATCCATCCATCCATCCATCCAGGGAGGGAGGGCTGTCAGAAGGGCATGGGCCATGGACCTTCATGTTTTTATTTTACAGACTAATTCCTTCTCTGAAGAGGAGGTCATGTTGATCTTAAAGGGAGGGGTAGCCAGCTGTAAAGACTCCATATCAAAGCCTTGCCCCTGTAGGCTGCACATAGCCCTCTGGGATAACTTACTAACCTACAACATTTCATCCTGTCCCATAGTTAAGAATTATTGTTGCCCTCATGACTTACAAATCAAATCACAACAAATGGTATTTGTCACATGATTTGGTGAGGACTAACAGTGCAATGCTTGCTTAAATTTCCAACAACGCAGAGAGAAAGAAAATAGAGAAATAATAGAAAAGTAAAACATGTAACAATAAAAGTAATAATAAATACACAATGAGTAATGATAACTTGGCTAAATACACGGGGCACCAGTACAGAGTGGATGTGCAGGGGTATGAGGAAATGGAGCTAGATATGTACATATAACTAGGAATAAAGTGACAGATAATAAACAATAGAAGCAGCGTATGTGATGAGACAAAAACTTTAGTGGCTGTTAGTTTACAATCACATTTCCCAAAGATGACATCGGTTAAAATGCAAAACTACAAGAGGTTAAAACAGATATGACTCTGAAAGTTGGCCCTCTTACAAAAATAACTTTCCCTGCAATTAACATTCAATAATTTCAACAGTGAACAAAGAGATTTTATCTCATTGATATGACTCAAGACACGACTCTGAAAGTTGCCCCCCTGACAAAATACCTATATTATCTCAATCAACAATTACATTATTTCAACTTTGAACAATAGAGACAGAAAGTCTCTTGCAAAATAGAAGACAAAAAACATAAAAACGAAAGACTACAGAACAATGTATTTCAGTGTCGTTCTTTACTCTGACACACCAGCTGTCTTCTTCACAACCAGGCAATGAGTTCACTGAAACACTGAGTCTATTTTTGGCCTTGGTCTCTGTTAAGTTTATACTAAGCATAGATGTGTCACCTCTACAGTACTAAAGGCCAGACCATAGATGTGGTACCTCTACAGTACTAAAGACCATAGATGTGGTACCTCTACAGTACTAAAGGCCAGACCATAGATGTGTCACCTCTACAGTACTAAAGGCCATAGATGTGGTACCTCTACAGTACTAAAGGCCATAGATGTGGTACCTCTACAGTACTAAAGGCCAGACCATAGATGTGGTACCTCTACAGTACTAAAGGCCAGACCATAGATGTGTCACCTCTACAGTACTAAAGGCCATAGATGTGGTACCTCTACAGTACTAAAGGCCATAGATGTGGTACCTCTACAGTACTAAAGGCCAGACCATAGATGTGGTACCTCTACAGTACTAAAGGCCATAGATGTGGTACCTCTACAGTACTAAAGGCCAGACCATAGATGTGTCACCTCTACAGTACTAAAGGCCATAGATGTGGTACCTCTACAGTACTAAAGGCCATAGATGTGGTACCTCTACAGTACTAAAGGCCAGACCATAGATGTGGTACCTCTACAGTACTAAAGGCCATAGATATGTCACCTCTACAGTACTAAAGGCCATAGATGTGGTACCTCTACAGTACTAAAGGCCATAGATGTGTCACCTCTACAGTACTAAAGGCCAGACCATAGATGTGTCACCTCTACAGTACTAAAGGCCATAGATGTGGTACCTCTACAGTACTAAAGGCCATAGATGTGGTACCTCTACAGTACTAAAGGCCATAGATGTGTCACCTCTACAGTACTAAAGGCCATAGATGTGTCACCTCTACAGTACTAAAGACCATAGATGTGGTACCTCTACAGTACTAAAGGCCATAGATGTGGTACCTCTACAGTACTAAAGGCCATAGATGTGGTACCTCTACAGTACTAAAGGCCAGATCATAGATGTGGTACCTCTACAGTACTAAAGGCCATAGATGTGGTACCTCTACAGTACTAAAGGCCATAGATGTGGTTCCTCTACAGTACTAAAGGCCATAGATGTGGTACCTCTACAGTACTAAAGACCATAGATGTGGTACCTCTACAGTACTAAAGGCCATAGATGTGGTACCTCTACAGTACTAAAGGCCAGACCATAGATGTGTCACCTCTACAGTACTAAAGGCCATAGATGTGGTACCTCTACAGTACTAAAGGCCATAGATGTGGTACCTCTACAGTACTAAAGGCCATAGATGTGGTACCTCTACAGTACTAAAGGCCATAGATGTGGTACCTCTACAGTACTAAAGGCCAGACCATAGATGTGTCACCTCTACAGTACTAAAGGCCATAGATGTGGTACCTCTACAGTACTAAAGGCCATAGATGTGGTACCTCTACAGTACTAAAGGCCAGACCATAGATGTGTCACCTCTACAGTACTAAAGGCCATAGATGTGGTACCTCTACAGTACTAAAGGCCATAGATGTGGTACCTCTACAGTACTAAAGGCCAGACCATAGATGTGGTACCTCTACAGTACTAAAGACCATAGATGTGGTACCTCTACAGTACTAAAGGCCATAGATGTGTCACCTCTACAGTACTAAAGGCCATAGATGTGTCACCTCTACAGTACTAAAGGCCATAGATGTGTCACCTCTACAGTACTAAAGACCATAGATGTGTCACCTCTACAGTACTAAAGGCCATAGATGTGGTACCTCTACAGTACTAAAGGCCATAGATGTGGTACCTCTACAGTACTAAAGGCCATAGATGTGTCACCTCTACAGTACTAAAGACCAGACCATAGATGTGTCACCTCTACAGTACTAAAGGCCATAGATGTGGTACCTCTACAGTACTAAAGGCCATAGATGTGTCACCTCTACAGTACTAAAGGCCAGACCATAGATGTGGTACCTCTACAGTACTAAAGGCCATAGATGTGTCACCTCTACAGTACTAAAGGCCATAGATGTGTCACCTCTACAGTACTAAAGACCATAGATGTGTCACCTCTACAGTACTAAAGGCCATAGATGTGGTACCTCTACAGTACTAAAGGCCATAGATGTGGTACCTCTACAGTACTAAAGGCCATAGATGTGGTACCTCTACAGTACTAAAGACCAGACCATAGATGTGGTACCTCTACAGTACTAAAGGCCATAGATGTGGTACCTCTACAGTACTAAAGGCCATAGATGTGTCACCTCTACAGTACTAAAGGCCATAGATGTGGTTCCTCTACAGTACTAAAGGCCATAGATGTGGTACCTCTACAGTACTAAAGGCCATAGATGTGGTACCTCTACAGTACTAAAGGCCATAGATGTGGTACCTCTACAGTACTAAAGACCATAGATGTGGTACCTCTACAGTACTAAAGGCCATAGATGTGTAACCTCTACAGTACTAAAGACCAGACCATAGATGTGGTACCTCTACAGTACTAAAGCCCATAGATGTGTCACCTCTACAGTACTAAAGGCCATAGATGTGTAACCTCTACAGTACTAAAGGCCATAGATGTGGTACCTCTACAGTACTAAAGGCCATAGATGTGGTACCTCTACAGTACTAAAGGCCATAGATGTGGTACCTCTACAGTACTAAAGGCCATAGATGTGGTACCTCTACAGTACTAAAGGCCAGATCATAGATGTGGTACCTCTACAGTACTAAAGGCCATAGATGTGTCACCTCTACAGTACTAAAGACCATAGATGTGGTACCTCTACAGTACTAAAGACCATAGATGTGGTACCTCTACAGTACTAAAGGCCAGACCATAGATGTGTCACCTCTACAGTACTAAAGGCCATAGATGTGTCACCTCTACAGTACTAAAGACCATAGATGTGGTACCTCTACAGTACTAAAGGCCATAGATGTGGTACCTCTACAGTACTAAAGACCAGACCATAGATGTGGTACCTCTACAGTACTAAAGGCCATAGATGTGGTACCTCTACAGTACTAAAGGCCATAGATGTGTCACCTCTACAGTACTAAAGGCCATAGATGTGGTTCCTCTACAGTACTAAAGGCCATAGATGTGGTACCTCTACAGTACTAAAGGCCATAGATGTGGTACCTCTACAGTACTAAAGGCCATAGATGTGGTACCTCTACAGTACTAAAGACCATAGATGTGGTACCTCTACAGTACTAAAGGCCATAGATGTGTAACCTCTACAGTACTAAAGACCAGACCATAGATGTGGTACCTCTACAGTACTAAAGCCCATAGATGTGTCACCTCTACAGTACTAAAGGCCATAGATGTGTAACCTCTACAGTACTAAAGGCCATAGATGTGGTACCTCTACAGTACTAAAGGCCATAGATGTGGTACCTCTACAGTACTAAAGGCCATAGATGTGGTACCTCTACAGTACTAAAGGCCATAGATGTGGTACCTCTACAGTACTAAAGGCCAGATCATAGATGTGGTACCTCTACAGTACTAAAGGCCATAGATGTGTCACCTCTACAGTACTAAAGACCATAGATGTGGTACCTCTACAGTACTAAAGACCATAGATGTGGTACCTCTACAGTACTAAAGGCCAGACCATAGATGTGTCACCTCTACAGTACTAAAGGCCATAGATGTGTCACCTCTACAGTACTAAAGACCATAGATGTGGTACCTCTACAGTACTAAAGGCCATAGATGTGGTACCTCTACAGTACTAAAGGCCATAGATGTGGTACCTCTACAGTACTAAAGGCCAGATCATAGATGTGGTACCTCTACAGTACTAAAGGCCATAGATGTGGTACCTCTACAGTACTAAAGGCCAGACCATAGATGTGTCACCTCTACAGTACTAAAGGCCATAGATGTGGTACCTCTACAGTACTAAAGGCCAGACCATAGATGTGGTACCTCTACAGTACTAAAGACCATAGATGTGGTACCTCTACAGTACTAAAGGCCATAGATGTGGTACCTCTACAGTACTAAAGGCCATAGATGTGGTACCTCTACAGTACTAAAGGCCATAGATGTGGTACCTCTACAGTACTAAAGACCATAGATGTGGTACCTCTACAGTACTAAAGGCCATAGATGTGGTACCTCTACAGTACTAAAGGCCAGACCATAGATGTGTCACCTCTACAGTACTAAAGGCCATAGATGTGGTACCTCTACAGTACTAAAGGCCATAGATGTGGTACCTCTACAGTACTAAAGGCCATAGATGTGGTACCTCTACAGTACTAAAGACCATAGATGTGGTACCTCTACAGTACTAAAGGCCATAGATGTGGTACCTCTACAGTACTAAAGGCCAGACCATAGATGTGGTACCTCTACAGTACTAAAGACCATAGATGTGGTACCTCTACAGTACTAAAGGCCATAGATGTGTCACCTCTACAGTACTAAAGGCCATAGATGTGTCACCTCTACAGTACTAAAGGCCATAGATGTGTCACCTCTACAGTACTAAAGACCATAGATGTGTCACCTCTACAGTACTAAAGGCCATAGATGTGTCACCTCTACAGTACTAAAGGCCAGACCATAGATGTGTCACCTCTACAATACTAAAGGCCATAGATGTGGTACCTCTACAGTACTAAAGGCCATAGATGTGTCACCTCTACAGTACTAAAGGCCAGACCATAGATGTGTCACCTCTACAGTACTAAAGGCCATAGATGTGGTACCTCTACAGTACTAAAGGCCAGACCATAGATGTGGTACCTCTACAGTACTAAAGACCATAGATGTGGTACCTCTACAGTACTAAAGGCCATAGATGTGGTACCTCTACAGTACTAAAGGCCATAGATGTGGTACCTCTACAGTACTAAAGGCCAGACCATAGATGTGGTACCTCTACAGTACTAAAGGCCAGATCATAGATGTGGTACCTCTACAGTACTAAAGGCCATAGATGTGGTACCTCTACAGTACTAAAGGCCATAGATGTGGTACCTCTACAGTACTAAAGACCAGACCATAGATGTGGTACCTCTACAGTACTAAAGGCCATAGATGTGGTACCTCTACAGTACTAAAGACCAGACCATAGATGTGGTACCTCTACAGTACTAAAGGCCATAGATGTGGTACCTCTACAGTACTAAAGGCCATAGATGTGTCACCTCTACAGTACTAAAGGCCATAGATGTGGTTCCTCTACAGTACTAAAGGCCATAGCTGTGGTACCTCTACAGTACTAAAGGCCATAGATGTGGTACCTCTACAGTACTAAAGGCCATAGATGTGGTACCTCTACAGTACTAAAGGCCAGACCATAGATGTGGTACCTCTACAGTACTAAAGACCAGACCATAGATGTGGTACCTCTACAGTACTAAAGGCCATAGATGTGGTACCTCTACAGTACTAAAGGCCAGACCATAGATGTGTCACCTCTACAGTACTAAAGGCCATAGATGTGGTACCTCTACAGTACTAAAGGCCAGACCATAGATGTGGTACCTCTACAGTACTAAAGGCCATAGATGTGGTACCTCTACAGTACTAAAGGCCATAGATGTGGTACCTCTACAGTACTAAAGACCATAGATGTGGTACCTCTACAGTACTAAAGGCCATAGATGTGTAACCTCTACAGTACTAAAGACCAGACCATAGATGTGGTACCTCTACAGTACTAAAGCCCATAGATGTGTCACCTCTACAGTACTAAAGGCCATAGATGTGTAACCTCTACAGTACTAAAGGCCATAGATGTGGTACCTCTACAGTACTAAAGGCCATAGATGTGGTACCTCTACAGTACTAAAGGCCATAGATGTGGTACCTCTACAGTACTAAAGGCCATAGATGTGGTACCTCTACAGTACTAAAGGCCAGATCATAGATGTGGTACCTCTACAGTACTAAAGGCCATAGATGTGTCACCTCTACAGTACTAAAGACCATAGATGTGGTACCTCTACAGTACTAAAGACCATAGATGTGGTACCTCTACAGTACTAAAGGCCAGACCATAGATGTGTCACCTCTACAGTACTAAAGGCCATAGATGTGTCACCTCTACAGTACTAAAGACCATAGATGTGGTACCTCTACAGTACTAAAGGCCATAGATGTGGTACCTCTACAGTACTAAAGGCCATAGATGTGGTACCTCTACAGTACTAAAGGCCAGATCATAGATGTGGTACCTCTACAGTACTAAAGGCCATAGATGTGGTACCTCTACAGTACTAAAGGCCAGACCATAGATGTGTCACCTCTACAGTACTAAAGGCCATAGATGTGGTACCTCTACAGTACTAAAGGCCAGACCATAGATGTGGTACCTCTACAGTACTAAAGACCATAGATGTGGTACCTCTACAGTACTAAAGGCCATAGATGTGGTACCTCTACAGTACTAAAGGCCATAGATGTGGTACCTCTACAGTACTAAAGGCCATAGATGTGGTACCTCTACAGTACTAAAGACCATAGATGTGGTACCTCTACAGTACTAAAGGCCATAGATGTGGTACCTCTACAGTACTAAAGGCCAGACCATAGATGTGTCACCTCTACAGTACTAAAGGCCATAGATGTGGTACCTCTACAGTACTAAAGGCCATAGATGTGGTACCTCTACAGTACTAAAGGCCATAGATGTGGTACCTCTACAGTACTAAAGGCCAGACCATAGATGTGTCACCTCTACAGTACTAAAGGCCATAGATGTGGTACCTCTACAGTACTAAAGGCCATAGATGTGGTACCTCTACAGTACTAAAGGCCATAGATGTGGTACCTCTACAGTACTAAAGGCCAGACCATAGATGTGGTACCTCTACAGTACTAAAGACCATAGATGTGGTACCTCTACAGTACTAAAGGCCATAGATGTGTCACCTCTACAGTACTAAAGGCCATAGATGTGTCACCTCTACAGTACTAAAGGCCATAGATGTGTCACCTCTACAGTACTAAAGACCATAGATGTGTCACCTCTACAGTACTAAAGGCCATAGATGTGTCACCTCTACAGTACTAAAGGCCAGACCATAGATGTGTCACCTCTACAATACTAAAGGCCATAGATGTGGTACCTCTACAGTACTAAAGGCCATAGATGTGTCACCTCTACAGTACTAAAGGCCAGACCATAGATGTGTCACCTCTACAGTACTAAAGGCCATAGATGTGGTACCTCTACAGTACTAAAGGCCAGACCATAGATGTGGTACCTCTACAGTACTAAAGACCATAGATGTGGTACCTCTACAGTACTAAAGGCCATAGATGTGGTACCTCTACAGTACTAAAGGCCATAGATGTGGTACCTCTACAGTACTAAAGGCCAGACCATAGATGTGGTACCTCTACAGTACTAAAGGCCAGATCATAGATGTGGTACCTCTACAGTACTAAAGGCCATAGATGTGGTACCTCTACAGTACTAAAGGCCATAGATGTGGTACCTCTACAGTACTAAAGACCAGACCATAGATGTGGTACCTCTACAGTACTAAAGGCCATAGATGTGGTACCTCTACAGTACTAAAGACCAGACCATAGATGTGCTACCTCTACAGTACTAAAGGCCATAGATGTGGTACCTCTACAGTACTAAAGGCCATAGATGTGTCACCTCTACAGTACTAAAGGCCATAGATGTGGTTCCTCTACAGTACTAAAGGCCATAGATGTGGTACCTCTACAGTACTAAAGGCCAGACCATAGATGTGGTACCTCTACAGTACTAAAGACCAGACCATAGATGTGGTACCTCTACAGTACTAAAGGCCATAGATGTGTCACCTCTACAGTACTAAAGTCCAGACCATAGATGTGGTACCTCTACAGTACTAAAGACCATAGATGTGGTACCTCTACAGTACTAAAGACCAGACCATAGATGTGGTACCTCTACAGTACTAAAGGCCAGACCATAGATGTGGTACCTCTACAGTACTAAAGGTCAGATCATCCGTGGAATCCCAAACACTTTCATTTTTTGGGGGTCAAAACCCTGTCTATTTATATATAGGTTAGTGAGCTCTAATCCCACATGAAAATATCGAGTAGTTGTTCATTGAGAACTGTGTGTGAACAGTGAAACTTTCCATAGCAGTAGCAGCTGCAGTGTCTCAGTTACCACTGGACCTATAGGCCCAGTGCACACTCCGGTTATACAACTGATCTGCAACACATTTGTAACAATGGTTGTGACACAGCTGATATTTTTTGTGATACAACAGAGAGTTTGTCTACCTAAAAACGTTTACACAACCATTGTGTGGTGTCTCCACAGTGCTTGTGTGATTATTTTAGTGCAGAAAAAAAACTCTGTTTTATCACAACCATTGTGCCAAATGTGTTGCAGATCAGTTGCACAACGTAAGTGTGTACAGGGCCATGTAATTCAGTTGGTTGTAATCAGAGTGACAAGCTGTCGGATGCAATGTCCAGTTTGCAATGCTTTCTACAGGATAAACAATATGTCATTGTCATTCTAACATTTATTCAACACAATCTGACTAAACACAGGGATAATCTGGAAGGGTCATTGTCGTTGGTAGGCCTAATTATTCATCTGAGAAAGAGGGCCTCGATGTACACTGGAACACTGGAAAGAGGGAGACCACATCCTTCCTTTTCGTTACTAGTCACTAGGATAGGACATTTTGACTCTCTCAAAGTGATGGTGGAAAGGAAAGATAAGATTATAGGGTCATGCAATTTTTAAAAGCAATCCTATAATCCTATGCTACAGTGCTGATCACTTTGAAGACGATGTGTATTATGGGCTAGACTACCAATTATCAAATGAACAGTAGACTAAGACGATCTAGTCCATAGTATGTGTGAACAGGGTTTTGAACGGAAGAGCCAATAACGGTTTATGCATGCTGTATACTTAAGTTTCACACCGACTCACAAAATACATTTTCTCCTTTGTGTAAGAGTTTATATGATACACTTGAACTGCACTGTTGGTTAAGGGCTTATAAGTAAGCATTTCACGGTAACGTCTACACTTGTTGTATTCAGCGCATGTGACTAATAAAGTTTGATTTGATATGTGAAACTCCATTATCCACCATGTATGAACAGTTATTAGGGTTTAAAATTCTAATATTTTGATTTTTGAAGTAGTCTTTTTGAAGTAGTCTACTGTAGACTAATAGACATTCTCTTCAAAGTGATCAGCAGTATAGAGTATGATTATAGGACTTGGTATTTGGAAAAGCATGCCCCAGCCCTAGAATAAACCGAGTGTGATTGTCAGGACATAAAGGGAAAAGCATGCCCCAGCCCTAGAATAAACAGAGTGTGATTGTCGGGACATAAAGGGAAAAGCATGCCCCAGCCCTAGAATAAACAGAGTGTGATTGTCGGGACATAAAGGGAAAAGCATGCCCCAGCCCTGGAATAAACAGTGTGATTGTCGGGACATAAAGGGAAAAGCATGCCCCAGCCCTAGAATAAACAGAGTGTGATTGTCGGGACATAAAGGGAAAAGCATGCCCCAGCCCTGGAATAAACAGTGTGATTGTCGGGACATAAAGGGAAAAGCATGCCCCAGCCCTAGAATAAACAGAGTGTGATTGTCGGGACATAAAGGGAAAAGCATGCCCCAGCCCTAGAATAAACCGAGTGTGATTGTCGGGACATAAAGGGAAAAGCATGCCCCAGCCCTGGAATAAACAGAGTGTGATTGTCAGGACATAAAGGGAAAAGCATGCCCCAGCCCTAGAATAAACAGAGTGTGATTGTCAGGACATAAAGGGAAAAGCATGCCCCAGCCCTAGAATAAACAGAGTGTGATTGTCGGGACATAAAGGGAAAAGCATGCCCCAGCCCTGGAATAAACAGTGTGATTGTCGGGACATAAAGGGAAAAGCATGCCCCAGCCCTAGAATAAACAGAGTGTGATTGTCGGGACATAAAGGGAAAAGCATGCCCCAGCCCTGGAATAAACAGTGTGATTGTCGGGACATAAAGGGAAAAGCATGCCCCAGCCCTAGAATAAACAGAGTGTGATTGTCGGGACATAAAGGGAAAAGCATGCCCCAGCCCTGGAATAAACAGTGTGATTGTCGGGACATAAAGGGAAAAGCATGCCCCAGCCCTAGAATAAACAGTGTGATTGTCGGGACATAAAGGGAAAAGCATGCCCCAGCCCTAGAATAAACCGAGTGTGATTGTCGGGACATAAAGGGAAAAGCATGCCCCAGCCCTGGAATAAACAGAGTGTGATTGTCAGGACATAAAGGGAAAAGCATGCCCCAGCCCTAGAATAAACAGAGTGTGATTGTCAGGACATAAAGGGAAAAGCATGCCCCAGCCCTAGAATAAACAGAGTGTGATTGTCGGGACATAAAGGGAAAAGCATGCCCCATCCCTAGAATAAACAGAGTGTGATTGTCGGGACATAAAGGGAAAAGCATGCCCCAGCCCTAGAATAAACAGAGTGTGATTGTCGGGACATAAAGGGAAAAGCATGCCCCAGCCCTAGAATAAACAGAGTGTGATTGTCAAGGCATTAAGGTCTTGGATATAATAAACCCTCATAAAGCTGAGGCACGGGACGCAGGGCAACAGGGTAGGTAGACCAGACATCAGGAGGGTAGGAGGACCAGACATCAGGAGGGTAGGAGGACCAGACATCAGGAAGACCAGACATTAGCGGGGTAGGTAGAACAGACATCAGCAGTGTAGGAGGACCAGACATCAGCAGGGTAGGAGGACCAGACATCAGGAGGGTAGGAGGACCAGACATCAGCAGGGTAGGAGGACCAGATATCAGCAGGGTAGGAGGACCATACATCAGCAGGGTAAGAGGACCATACATCAGGAGGGTAGCTGTCCACCCTGCTGGCCAACAGATAACATTCTCAACAACATTGCGTCCCAAATGGCACCCTATTCCCTAAATAGTGCACTACTTTTGACCAGGGGCTATTGGGGAATAGGGTGCCATTTGGGACGCACCCATTGTCCTCTGAGACTGAGTGAGAACTCTCTGGAAGGGTAACACAGTGCTTTATATTTCCCTGTAGCCACAACAGAGGACAGTAACATACTGTACACAGTGCTTTATATTTCCCTGTAGCCACAACAGAGGACAGTAACATACTGTACACAGTGCTTTATATTTCCCTGTAGCCACAACAGAGGACATTAACATACTGTACACAGTGCTTTATATTTCCCTGTAGCCACAACAGAGGACAGTAACATACTGTACACAGTGCTTTATATTTCCCTGTAGCCACAACAGAGGACAGTAGGATACTGTACACAGTGCTTTATATTTCCCTGTAGCCACAACAGAGGACAGTAACATACTGTACACAGTGCTTTGTATCTCCCTGTAGCCACAACAGAGGACAGTAACATACTGTACACAGTGCTTTATATTTCCCTGTAGCCACAACAGAGGACAGTAGGATACTGTACACAGTGCTTTATATTTCCTGTAGCCACAACAGAGGATAGTAACATACTGTACACAGTGCCTTATATCTCCGGTACATACAGGAAGTTTATAGACATGAGGGGAGGGTACATACAGTAAAGAGAATATACATGCAGGGCTGACAGGAAATCATAAACCTGTTAAATGTCTAAGAATACACAACACTAACAAACAGTTTGCAGAAGCAAACAGAAGGTGTCAAATCTTGCTTTCTATTTCCTATCTGAGTTATAAGGTGAAACACTACTTCAGTCCAAACAGGAATCATTAGTATTATTACTGTCATCAGTTGCTAGCTATACAAGACAGACTGGGCTTCTTAACTGAGACATCTACTCTGAGACATGTTTTGAGAAAGAGAGGAACAGAGAGAGTGAGAGAAGTACAGAGATAGCGAGATAGAGTGTGGGGTGGGGTGGAGAAAGGGAGAGAGAAAGAGGGATGCAGAGAGAGAGAGACTCAGTCTGTCTCCCTCAACATCAGACACAATACATCACCTCCACTTGCCATGTCCCACCTCAGAAATGTAACACCAACACCAGCAATCTATCCACCGCTGCATTTACATAACAACCTTTATCTTCCAGCACCAGGTAGAGGTGATTGAGAGACACACTGTTTTACAGTTCAATAACAGGCCTGTAAAATCTGATTGTTAGCTAGGGGGGTAAATGATTGTACTCTACTGTATCTTGGCCCTGGATCAATCTGCAGCAGGAGGGTTGAGAGCAGAGAGAGTAGAGAACACACTTTCAGGCTATATGACAGGGTGTTCCAGGGTTCCCCAGCTAGCTCCAGTCCTGGAGGAGAGTTACTGGGGTGTGCAGGCGTTTGTTCCTGCCCATCACTAACACAGCTATCACATAATCAACTGATCATGATCTTCAGTCTAGATCTTTAGTTGAATCAGATGTGTGATTTCGGCGCTGTAACCAAAGCCTACACAGCCAGTATCTCTCCAGGACCACTTAGAGCTACAGCAAGCCCTGTTGAGATAGCCTGGCTGAGGCCTAAAGGAGTGAGTGGATATAACAAGCCCTGTTGATATAGCCTGGCTGAGGCCTAAAGGAGTGAGTGGATATAACAAGCCCTGTTGAGATAGCCTGGCTGAGGCCTAAAGGAGTGAGTGGATATAACAAGCCCTGTTGATATAGCCTGGCTGAGGCCTAAAGGAGTGAGTGGATATAACAAGCCCTGTTGAGATAGCCTGGCTGAGGCCTAAAGGAGTGAGTGGATATAACAAGCCCTACTGAGATTAGCCGGGCTGAGGCCTAAAGGAGTGAGTGGATATAACAAGCCCTACTGAGATTAGCCGGGCTGAGAGAAGGACACTACAGAGCACCTGGACATCTGTTAGTGTAAAGTGAATTGAAGTACACCTTGGACAATCAGGAATGAGGAGAATGTTGTCAATTTGAGAAGAAGAGTAATCTGGACTCTGGACTGAGCAGCATTGTACTAGGAGGACAGTGTATCCATCTGCAGACCAGCTGGTCGACACATCAGACAGATTAGTACTAAGATATCCATAACATCCCCCCTCCATTCATTTTAATTGAACCTTTATTTAACTAGGCAAGTCAGTTAAGAACAAATTCTTATTTACAATGACAGCCTACCCCGGCCAAACCCTAACAACGCTGGGCCAGTTGTGCGTCGCCCTATGGGACTCCCAATCACGTCCGGTTGTGATACAGCCTGGAATCGAACCAGGGTCTGTAGTGACGCCTCTAGCACGGAGATGCAGTGCCTTAGACCGCTGTGCCACTCGGGAGCCCAAACTTGCACCACAATGTTAAAGTAAGTAATCAAATTACAGTACTTCACATCATTTGCATGGCATCTTTTCAAGAAACTACCAAAGAAGTTGGTAGACTGAAGCCAGGAATAAGTCTCAATGTGATGTTATCAACATTTAACCACTAGTTCCATCCTGTGTCCATCCTGTGCAACTGCAGAAGTTCAATCACAATACAGTCATGCATTTCAGAAAACAACGACTTACCAACACATGGGATATTCTTTTATTTTAAAAAGGGTTTTACAGTGAAATATTGGCCAGCAATGCTGATTTGTTATAGTAAGCATGTTATTTCGAAATAATCAAGGTACAATTTTTCATGTTGATTCCTAAAAACTTTGATACTTGATTACCATTTCATTTGAATTTTGATTTAAAAACACTTTAACTGGTTATAGAATAGGATTAGGCTATTGGTATTATAAGGAGGTTGATTGATTGCCTGTATTAATCCCATTTCCCTTTCAAACATCACACAGTCGCACTTGATTCGTAGACCTCAATTCCAGCAGGTCTACTTAGGCACTTTGAATATGTCAACAATAAAACACCTTCAGAAAAAAACTGATCAATACACAAATCAACAGGAAGAACAACATATTCCCTGGGGTTCTAAAAATCACAAGTCACCACTAGCAACAGGAAGTAGCATTACGATCCATAGAACCAAAAACGAATGACACAGTAAGAGTCAGCCAGAAATGACTATGGCACAATAAAAACTCCTAGTCATGTGACCAGCACCTTACCTAGGGTAGAAGCCAATGAGCAATAGAAGCATACCCACGGCCATTCACCCTTGACAAGGAATCTACTAAAATTCATTCTGTATAAAAAAAGACAGTGTAAAACATTCTGAAAAAGAATCAAAACAGGTTCATAGCAGTACAGTAGGAAGCCAGTACGTAGCCATGCAAATCACTGTTTGACCTGAAAATTCGACTGAATCGTGTCCTAAACTACAGTAGCAGCTCAGTTACTGCTTGTTTGGTACAGGGCCAGTATCCGCAAAGTATCTCAGAGTGCTGATCTAGGATCAGGTCCACCCTCCTATTCATTACGATTGTAAAGGTAAAACTGATCAGTACTCCTACTCCGAGAGACTTTGTCTATACAGGCCCCGTTCTCATTTGGCAGTTTGATGAGATGAGAAGAGATAAGAGCAGAAGTTCCCTTCAGAATAAAGAAGGCAAAAGGTTCAGTACTGCAGCTCACTGAATGGCACATTATGTTCCCTGTATCCACCATTTAATTAGAGTGGAAAGAGAAGGTGATTTATTCATTGTTTAGTTATTAGAGTGGAAAGAGAAGGTGTTTTATCCATTGTTTAGTTATTAGAGTGGACAGCAAAGGTGATTTTGAGGCAGCCCAGTTCTTTTCCCATAGCTCCCAGCTCTCCCTGTACTCTGTAGTGTCCGTTGGTCAGCCAATAGGGCAGCTCAATGTCAGGGAGGTAGAAGTCTGACTCTGGTAGCGTGTACATCCCCTTAGAACAGACAGGAAATAGAGGTTTTAACCAATACACTTTCACTATGTCCCGAATGGCATCCTATTCCCTAGATAGTGCACTACTTATGACCAAGGCCCATAGGGCTCTTTTCAAGGGTAGTGCACCTTGGTCAAAGTACTGTATATTTAGGGATAGGGTGTTATTTGGGACACAGCCTTTGAGTGAAGCATGTTTTACTGTATAGAAAAGGTATGCACCCTTAGGAGACAGAAAATAGGTCATTTGAGCCCAATAGACATGAATTGAGTAAACAGAAAAAATTATCTTTGAGAAAAACAGAACGAGTACTGAGCAACAGAATGTTAAGTGCACATGTTCAAAACATTCAGAGAACGTTTTTTTTTTTACACTTTGTTGTTTGGCTAGCTGCTGTTCAACAAACATCACTCTGTTACCAATCATTCAGTGCTATCAACGGACATTCACTACATTGCACTGAACAGAATATGAAAGAGGGAAGTAGCCATTAACCACTGGAGGAACAGGTTCTTTCTAGGGGGTGGGTTCAAAAGGCAACAAACGGAAGAAAATGGACAGACAGGCTAATAGAGGGACTAACAGGACTTGTCCAATAAGAAACGGCCATGATCATTTGTCATTGCAAAACAGTTTCAAATGATTGTGCCCTAATGAACACGACCATAAACTATAGACTCACAGCTTTAAAGGGACAGTGGCAGGGGATGAACTACAGTATAGTCTCACAGCTTTAAAGGGACAGTGGCAGGGGATGAACTACAGTATAGACTCACAGCTTTAAAGGGACAGTGGCAGGGGATGAACTACAGTATAGTCTCACAGCTTTAAAGGGACAGTGGCAGGGGATGAACTACAGTATAGACTCACAGCTTTAAAGGGACAGTGGCAGGGGATGAACTACAGTATAGACTCACAGCTTTAAAGGGACAGTGGCAGGGGATGAACTACAGTATAGACTCACAGCTTTAAAGGGACAGTGGCAGGGGATGAACTACAGTATAGACTCACAGCTTTAAAGGGACAGTGGCAGGGGATGAACTACAGTATAGACTCACAGCTTTAAAGGGACAGTGGCAGGGGATGAACTACAGTATAGACTCACAGCTTTAAAGGGACAGTGGCAGGGGATGAACTACAGTATAGACTCACAGCTTTAAAGGGACAGTGGCAGGGGATGAACTACAGTATAGACTCACAGCTTTAAAGGGACAGTGGCAGGGGATGAACTACAGTATAGACTCACAGCTTTAAAGGGACAGTGGCAGGGGATGAACTACAGTATAGACTCAGCTTTAAAGGGACAGTGGCAGGGGATGAACTACAGTATAGACTCACAGCTTTAAAGGGACAGTGGCAGGGGATGAACTACAGTATAGACTCACAGCTTTAAAGGGACAGTGGCAGGGGATGAACTACAGTATAGACTCACAGCTTTAAAGGGACAGTGGCAGGGGATGAACTACAGTATAGACTCACAGCTTTAAAGGGACAGTGGCAGGGGATGAACTACAGTATAGACTCACAGCTTTAAAGGGACAGTGGCAGGGGATGCCGTAGGTGTGTAGAGGTTCAGGACAGTCCTGTCCTGGCGGTATCAGCTGGTTGAGCAGGTCACAGCCGTCTGCATAGTGGCAGCTCCCGATCTCTTCCACACACGGCACCTTGACCCAGAACCCTGCCACCTCCTTCTCCAGTGTCACGTTCACCTAAGAGAGAAATACAGTACCAGTCAAAAGTTTAGACACACCTACTCATTCAAGGGAATAGAATAATAGTGAAGACATCACAACTATGAAATAAAACATATGGAGTCATCGAGTAACCAAAAAAGTGTTAAACAAATCAAAATATATTTTATATTTGAGATTCTTCCAAGTAGCCTCCCTTTGCCTTGATGACAGCTTTGCATACTTTTGGCATTCTCTCAACCAGCTTCATGAGGTAGTCACCTGGAATGCATTTCAATTAACAGGTGTGCCTTGTTAAAAGTTAATTTGTGGAATGTCTTTCCATCTTAATGCATTTGAGCCAATCAGTTGTGTTGTGACAAGGTTGGGGTGGTATACAGAAGATAGGCCTATTTGGTAAAAGACCAAGTCCATATAATGTCAAGAACAGCTCAAATAAGCAAAGAGAAATGACAGTCCATCATTACTTAAGACATGAAGATCAGTCAATATGGAACATCTCAAGAACTTTGAATGCTTCATCAAGTGCAGTCGCAAAAACCATCAAGCGCTATGATGAAACTGGCTCTCATGAGGATCGCCACAGGAAAGGAAGACCCAGAGTTACCTCTGCTGCAGAGGATAAGCTCATTAGTTACCAGCCTCAGAAATCAGCAATTAACTGCACCTCAGATTGCAGCCAGAGGAGATGGCGTGAATCAGGCCTTCATGGTTGAATTGCTGCAAAGAAACTACTACTAAAGGACACCAATAAGAAGAGACTTGATGGGTCAAGAAACACGAGCAATCGACATTAGACCAGTGGAAATCTGTCCTTTCGTCTGATGAGTCCAAATGTGAATTTTTTGGCTCCAACCGCCGTGGCTTTGTGAGACGCAGAGTAGGTGTGTGGTTCCCACTGTGAAGCATGGAGGTGTGATGGTGTGGGGGTGCTTTGCTGGTGACACTGTCAGTGATTTATTTAGAATTCAAGGCACACTTAACCAGCATTCTGCAGCGATACGCCATCCCATCTGGTTTGTGCTTAGTGGGACTATAATTTGTTTTTCAACAGGGCAATGACCCAAAACACACTTCCAGGCTGTGTAAGGGCTATTTGATCAAGAAGGAGAGTGATGGAGTACTGCATCAGATGACTTGGCCTCCACAATCACCTGACCTCAACCCAATTCAGGTGGTTTGGGATGAGCTAGACCTTAGGATGAAGGAAAAGCAGCTAACAAGTACTCAGCATATGTGGGAACTCCAAGACTGTTGGAAAAGCTTTCCAGGTGACTACCACATGAAGCTGGTTGAGAGAATTCCAAGAGTGTGCAAAGCTCTCATCCAGGCAAAGGGTGGCTACTTTGAAGAATCTCAAATATATTTTGATTTGTTTAACACTTTTTTTGGTTACTAAATGATTCCATGTGTTATTTCATAGTTTTGATGTCTTCACTATTATTCTACAATGTAGAAATAGTAAAAAAATAAAGAAAAACCCTTGAATGAGTCAGCGTGTCCAAACTTTTGACTGTTAGCAGGACCAGTTAACTGGGATGTCTGGATCAACACAGTAGGCTACAGTAACAGTACGCCTATCCACAAGGTAGACCATCACAATGTTACGTTTACCTATGGACAAAAATGCTGTTATAACCTGGGTGGTTCGAGCCCTAAATGCTGATTGGCTGACAGCCGTGGTATATCAGACCATATACCACGTTAACTGGGATGTTATGAAAAACGAAGTATATGTCAATAAAACTATTTTACAGACGTACCGCCAGGCTTGGTCAAGTTACCTAAGAGGAGAAAATAGGATCAGTACGGGGTGTTTTAAAACACGAATGTCAGGCAATTCTTGACTTGGACATTGCACCCAAGTTGTTTACAGCAAAGCAGAAACTGTTCTATTCCTCCCTTGCAATGATGTCACCGATGTTAGAGAGAAATATGGGTAGGAAAGATAGGAAGAATCTGACACTGATCTACGTGATTGATTTCCTGGAAGAACAGTCAAGTCAGTCAGTCTTCTCTGCATTGCATCAACTAAACCAATACAAGTCGGGAACAACAGAATGTCCAGTACGTGAAATCTGTCTGTTGCAAAAACTTTCGAAACGCAACAATATTACATTAGTGCATTCTTGATCAGAACATTACCATCACCACTGCCAATGCCATCCCTTCTCTTGTGAACTATAGCCTAGTCTGCTAAATGACTTTTATTTTTATAAATATGTACTGTATAGCCGCAGGAAGTAGTTTGGGGGTGGGGTGTTCTTAATTATATAACTATCTTTTTTGTCCAGCACTACAGATGTCTATATGTCAGCTTATACAGGACTAGTAAAGGCCCAGTGCACTGCACTTGTAAAAAAAAAAAAGAAAAGATAAAAAAAATCGAAAAACATTGATATATTTGTTCAAATATTTTTTGGTTATTATTCTGATTTTTCAGGGGGTTCTGCAGCACACTCACTTCCTGTGGATATGTATATACATATTAAAGACAGCCAATACCTTATGCCTAGCTAGAAAACTAATGGTTGGTTAATTACAAAAACTTTAACAAACCTTAACAAATAAGTATACTTTATAAGTAATCAAATAGCAATTCAATATCTCATTTTAGCATTTGAGGAGGAGACTCTTGGTGCATGCTTAGTACTCACAGCGAGGGGAGCGGCCAGCTCGACCGTCGTTTTCCCGGACGCACTGGCCTTTAGGTCCCCTGGAACTGTGATGGGGTCCGGGGACACGGTTAGGGTCTTCAGAACCGCTGGGTCGTCTGGCTTACCACAGTTCTCCCATGAGAACCCAAAGATCTGTGCAAGAATATTGAATAGTCTATGTTACTGTACTAAACATAATGAATTGATAAGAGTAGGTTAATGAACAACATTTGAATAAAAGTAAAGATACTTCACTCACCTTCGCAGAATATGCTGTGCGCGTTTTCTCGAAAGCCAAAGCGCAATTCACCTGTATTACAATGCATAGCATTATCACATTAACAATACAATTTTTCATTGTGCTCAACTAATCTACAACTGAACTAGAAGTAATTACGGTTAATTCAAGATAACAACAGAAAGCGCATAAAGTAACACCGTGCACAGCTAAAACGAATCGAGAATGACTGCGTTACCGAGCGGTAAATAGCCTCACTTCCGTGTTTATCAAATCACTCCCGAGGCTCGTGACAGACTTCGCGAGGAGCAGATATTGAGATTTTCCTATTTGTGTTTGCGCCTCCTTTATAGAAATAAAGGAGATTAAAGACCAATTTCCTATAGAAATAAAGGAGGCTCAAATGCAAATGATAAAATCTCAATATCTATCTCCTCCTTCTCAAACCCCATTGGAGGAGAAGGTCAAATTGGGCGGAACCTCTGGCTCTCTCATCCAATGGAGTTTGAGAAGGAAGCGAGGAGAGAGAAAAGAGGACGCGAGGAGTATGCGAGGAGTATGCAAGTGAGATCTTCCCACAGTCAGAAGCATACTTACCTGATGTATTAGTTTTGGTAATCAATTTAATCACTCACTTGATACCTACAATCAGGAAATTGGTCTTTAATTTTTAGATTAACAAATTGTGATACAGGCTTTTGTGAACAAATCTAGTCCATAGCCTGTCCCCAATATAGAGAAAATGCAGTGGTTGCCAGATTTTGTGATACCTTCAGCAAGTAGACACACATATCAGCAAAAACTGCCATCCACTAGTATGCCATCCAAGTTCCAAAACAAGCATTTAGCATTGCAGCTAAACCCATGGGATAGGCTTAATTTGTTGCTAGCCTGAGGCACTGTATTTTGAAGACAACACTGAATGCCTACACTGGCTTTCTAGCCTATAGTAGTGGACTTGCCTGTGGGCCAGCTTATTCTACAGTACTGTTGATCTGCTTCTCTCCACAAGATGGAGATGTTGTCTTTATTTCCTCACCTCCCTGTGAACACCACGGCATGGCCTCACCTCTGTGAACACCACGGCATGGCCTCACCTCTCTGTGAACACCACGGCATGGCCTCACCTCTGTGAACACCACGGCATGGCCTCACCTCCCTGTGAACACCACGGCATGGCCTCACCTCTGTGAACACCACGGCATGGCCTCACCTCTCTGTGAACACCACGGCATGGCCTCACCTCTCTGTGAACACCACGGCATGGCCTCACCTCTGTGAACACCACGGCATGGCCTCACCTCTCTGTGAACACCACGGCATGGCCTCACCTCTGTGAACACCACGGCATGGCCTCACCTCCCTGTGAACACCACGGCATGGCCTCACCTCTGTGAACACCACGGCATGGCCTCACCTCTCTGTGAACACCACGGCATGGCCTCACCTCTCTGTGAACACCACGGCATGGCCTCACCTCTCTGTGAACACCATGGCATGGCCTCACCTCCCTGTGAACACCACGGCATGGCCTCACCTCTGTGAACACCACGGCATGGCCTCACCTCTCTGTGAACACCACGGCATGGCCTCACCTCTCTGTGAACACCACGGCATGGCCTCACCTCCCTGTGAACACCACGGCATGGCCTCACCTCTCTGTGAACACCACGGCATAGCCTCACCTCTCTGTGAACACCACGGCATGGGCTCACCTCTCTGTGAACACCACGGCATGGCCTCACCTCTCTGTGAACACCACGGCATGGCCTCACCTCTGTGAACACCACGGCATGGCCTCACCTCTCTGTGAACACCACGGCATGGCCTCACCTCCCTGTGAACACCACGGCATAGCCTCACCTCTCTGTGAACACCACGGCATGGCCTCACCTCCCTGTGAACACCACGGCATGGCCTCACCTCTGTGAACACCACGGCATGGCCTCACCTCTCTGTGAACACCACGGCATGGCCTCACCTCCCTGTGAACACCACGGCATGGCCTCACCTCTCTGTGAACACCACGGCATGGCCTCACCTCTCTGTGAACACCACGGCATGGCCTCACCTCCCTGTGAACACCATGGCATGGCCTCACCTCTCTGTGAACACCACGGCATAGCCTCACCTCTCTGTGAACACCACGGCATGGTCTCACCTCTCTGTGAACACCACGGCATGGCCTCACCTCCCTGTGTAGACAATGTTGAAGGCTAAGTCCAGCAGGACAGTGTCTTGCACAAGTTGTTTGAAATGAAATGTTGAAGTGACCTTTTCAATTTCTTTCAGTGTTATTTTCAGGTGCTATAACACTATAGTTGTGCTTTATAGTAGTGCCTAGTCTGTCATATAGCCTGTGCCTAGTCAGTCATATAGCCTATATCTAGTCTGTTATATAGCCTATATCTAGTCTGTCATATAGCCTATACCTAGTCAATCACATAGCCTATATCTAGTCAGTCATATAGCCTATGTCTTGTCAGTCACGTAACCTATACCTAGTCGTTATAGCCTTTGCCTTGTCAGTCAGCCTATGCTTATTAGTCAGTTATATAGCCTGAATTTCATGTGAACTATATGCATTGACAAAGTTTATCCCAGATAGGCATATGATTGTAAAGTTCTACCTTCTGTCCAGGTTAATATTTTGCGGATGTATTACGCTCTTTCTTGCAATCAGCCATTGGATGTATGCAACATGCACCAACCTCCACACACTCGCTGATTTAAATGTATTTTGGTGGGACAGCTAATAACCCTGAGACAGCATAGTGACAGGGTTAGCGGGACAGCTAATAACCCTGAGACAGCATAGTGACAGGGTTAGCGGGACAGCTAATAACCCTGAGACAGCATAGTGACAGGGTTAGCGGGACAGCTATTAACCCTGAGACAGCATAGTGACAGGGTTGGCGGGACAGCTAATAACCCTGAGACAGCATGGTGACAGGGCTGGTGGGACAGCTAATAACCCTGAGACAGCATGAGCGGCTGGGGGACAGCCCCCGGCGCTGGCGGGTAGCGGGACAGCTAATAACCATGAGACAGCATGATGACAAGGCTGGTGGGACAGCTAATAACCCTGAGACACCATGGTGACAGGGTTAGCGGGACAGCTATTGACCCTGAGACAGCATGGTGACAGGGCTGGTGGGACAGCTAATAACCCTGAGACAGCATGGTGACAGGGCTGGTGGGACAGCTATTAACCCTGAGACAGCATGATGACAAGGCTGGTGGGACAGAAAATAACTCTGACAACTCTAACTCTGTACTAGGGGCTGGTAGGGCTGGTAGGGCTGTAACACCATGTACTAGGGGCTGGTAGGGCTGTAACACCATGTTCTAGGGCTGTAACACCATGTGTTAGGGGCTGGTAGGGCTGTAACACCATGTTCTAGGGCTGTAACACCATGTACTAGGGGCTGGTAGGGCTGGTAGGGCTGTAACACCATGTACTAGGGGCTGGTAGGGCTGTAACACCATGTACTAGGGGCTGGTAGGGCTGTAATACCATGTACTAGGGCTGGTAGGGCTGGAACACCATGTACTAGGGCTGGTAGGGCTGGAACACCATGTACTAGGGCTGGTAGGGCTGGTAGGGCTGTAAAACCATGTGTTAGGGGCTGGTAGGGTTGGTAGAGCTGGAACACCATGTTCTAGGGCTGGTTTAGGCTGAAACACCATGTTCTAGGGGCTGGTAGGGTTGTAACACCATGTTCTAGGGCTGTAACACCATGTTCTAGGGCTGGTTTAAGCTGAAACACCATGTTCTAGTGGCTGGTAGGGTTGTAACACCATGTTCTAGGGCTGTAACACCATGTTCTAGGGCTGGTTTAGGCTGAAACACCATGTTCTAGGGCTGGTAGGGCTGTAACACCATGTACTAGGGTTGGTAGGGCTGGAACACCATGTACTAGTGGCTGGTAGGGCTGGAACACCATGTTCTAGGGCTGGTAGGGCTGGAACACCATGTACTAGTGGCTGGTAGGGCTGTAACACCATGTTCTAGGGCTGTAATACCATGTACTAGGGCTGTAATACCATGTACTAGGGTTGGTAGGGCTGGAACGCCATGTACTAGGGTTGGTAGGGCTGGAACACCATGTACTAGTGGCTGGTAGGGCTGGAACACCATGTACTAGGGCTGGTAGGGGTGTAACACCATGTTCTAGGGGCTGGTAGGGCTGTAACACCATGTACTAGGGGTTGGTAGGGCTGTAACACCATGTTCTAGGGGCTGGTAGGGCTGTAACACCATGTTCCAGGGCTGGTGGAGCTGTAACACCATGTTCTAGGGCTGGTAGGGCTGGAACACCATGTTCTTGGGCTGGTAGGGCTGGAATACCATGTTCTTGGGCTGGTAGGGCTGGAACACCATGTGTTAGGGCTGGAACACCATGTTCTAGGGCTGGAACACCATTTATTAGGGTTGGTAGGGCTGGAACACCATGTATTAGTGCTGGTAGGGCTGTAACACCATGTGCTAGGGCTGGAACATCATGTTCTAGGGCTGAAACACCATGTGCTTGGGCTGGAACACCATGTGCTAGGGGCTGGTAGGGCTGTAACACCATGTACTAGGGGCTGGTAGGGCTGTAACAGCATGTACTAGGGGCTGGTAGGGCTGTAACACCATGTTCTAGGGCTGTAACACCATGTACTAGGGGCTGGTAGGGCTATAACACCATGTGCTAGGGCTGTAACACCATGTACTAGGGGCTGGTAGGGCTGGAACACCATGTACTAGGGGCTGGTAGGGCTGTAACACCATGTTCTAGGGCTGTAAAACCATGTACTAGGGGCTGATAGGGCTGAAATACCATGTACTAGGGGCTGGTAGGGCTGTAACACCATGTTCTAGGGGCTGGTAGGGCTGTAACACCATGTTCTAGGGCTGTAACACCATGTACTAGGGGCTGGTAGGGCTGTAACACCAGGTTCTAGGGCTGTAACACCATGTACTAGGGGCTGGTAGGGCTATAACACCATGTGCTAGGGCTGTAACACCATGTTCTAGGGCTGGAACACCATTTATTAGGGTTGGTAGGGCTGGAACACCATGTATTAGTGCTGGTAGGGCTGTAACACCATGTGCTAGGGCTGGAACATCATGTTCTAGGGCTGAAACACCATGTGCTTGGGCTGGAACACCATGTGCTAGGGGCTGGTAGGGCTGTAACACCATGTACTAGGGGCTGGTAGGGCTGTAACAGCATGTACTAGGGGCTGGTAGGGCTGTAACACCATGTTCTAGGGCTGTAACACCATGTACTAGGGGCTGGTAGGGCTATAACACCATGTGCTAGGGCTGTAACACCATGTACTAGGGGCTGGTAGGGCTGGAACACCATGTACTAGGGGCTGGTAGGGCTGTAACACCATGTTCTAGGGCTGTAACACCATGTACTAGGGGCTGATAGGGCTGTAATACCATGTACTAGGGGCTGGTAGGGCTGTAACACCATGTTCTAGGGGCTGGTAGGGCTGTAACACCATGTTCTAGGGCTGTAACACCATGTACTAGGGGCTGGTAGGGCTGTAACACCAGGTTCTAGGGCTGTAACACCATGTACTAGGGGCTGGTAGGGCTATAACACCATGTGCTAGGGCTGTAACACCATGTACTAGGGGCTGGTAGGGCTGGAACACCATGTACTAGGGGCTGGTAGGGCTGTAACACCATGTTCTAGGGCTGTAAAACCATGTACTAGGGGCTGATAGGGCTGAAATACCATGTACTAGGGGCTGGTAGGGCTGTAACACCATGTTCTAGGGGCTGGTAGGGCTGTAACACCATGTTCTAGGGCTGTAACACCATGTACTAGGGGCTGGTAGGGCTGTAACACCATGTTCTAGGGCTGTAACACCATGTTCTAGGGGCTGATAGGGCTGTAACACCATGTTCTAGGGCTGTAACACCATGTGCTAGGGGCTGGTAGGGCTGTAACACCATGTTCTAGGGCTGGAACGCCATGTACTAGGGGCTGGTAGGGCTGTAACACCATGTACTAGGGGCTGGTAGGGCTGTAACACCATGTACTAGGGGCTGGTAGGGCTGTAACACCATGTACTAGGGGCTGGTAGGGCTGTAACACCATGTACTAGGGCCTGGTAGGGCTGTAACACCATGTTCTAGGGCTGTAACACCATGTACTAGGGGCTGATAGGGCTGTAATACCATGTACTAGGGGCTGGTAGGGCTGTAACACCATGTACTAGGGGCTGGTAGGGCTGTAACACCATGTTCTAGGGCTGTAACACCATGTACTAGGGGCTGATAGGGCTGGAACACCATGTACTAGGGGCTGGTAGGGCTGGTGGGGCTGTAACCCCATGTGCTAGGGGCTGGTAGGGCTGTAACACCATGTACTAGGGGCTGGTAGTGCTGTAACACCATGTGCTAGGGGCTGGTAGGCTGTAACACCATGTACTAGGGGCTGGTAGGGCTGTAACACCATGTGCTAGGGGTTGGTAGGGCTGTAACACAATGTTCTAGGGGCTGGTAGGGCTGTAACACCATGTTCTAGGGCTGTAACACCATGTACTAGGGTCTGGTAGGGCTGTAACACCATGTTCTAGGGCTGTAAAACCATGTGTTAGGGGCTGATAGGGCTGTAATACCATGTACTAGGGGCTGGTAGGGCTGTAACACCATGTTCTAGGGCTGTAACACCATGTACTAGGGGCTGGTAGGGCTGTAACACCATGTTCTAGGGCTGTAACACCATGTACTAGGGGCTGGTAGGGCTGTAACACCATGTTCTAGGGCTGTAACACCACGTTCTAGGGGCTGATAGGGCTGGAACACCATGTTCTAGTGCTGTAACACCATGTGCTAGGGGCTGGTAGGGCTGTAACACCATGTTCTAGGGCTGGAACGCCATGTACTAGGGGCTGGTAGGGCTGTAACACCATGTACTAGGGGCTGGTAGGGCTGTAACACCATGTACTAGGGGCTGGTAGGGCTGTATCACCATGTACTAGGGGCTGGTAGGGCTGTAACACCATGTACTAGGGCCTGGTAGGGCTGTAACACCATGTTCTAGGGCTGTAACACCATGTACTAGGGGCTGATAGGGCTGTAATACCATGTACTAGGGGCTGGTAGGGCTGTAACACCATGTACTAGGGGCTGGTAGGGCTGTAACACCATGTTCTAGGGCTGTAACACCATGTACTAGGGGCTGATAGGGCTGGAACACCATGTACTAGGGGCAGGTAGGGCTGTAACACCATGTACTAGGGGCTGGTAGGGCTGTAACACCATGTGCTAGGGGTTGGTAGGGCTGTAACACAATGTTCTAGGGGCTGATAGGGCTGTAACACTATTGTACTAGGGGCTGATAGGGCTGTAAAACCATGTGCTAGGCGCTGGTAGGGCTGTAACACCATGTTCTAGGGCTGGAACACCATGTTCTAGGGCTGGAACACCATGTGCTTGGGCTGGAACACCATGTTCTAGGGCTGGAACACCATGTACTAGAGCTGGTAGGGCTGGAACACCATGTTCTAGGGCTGGAACACCATGTGTTAGGGGCTGGTAGGGCTGGAACACCATGTTCTAGGGCTGGAACACCATGTAGTAGGGCTGTAACACCATGTTCTAGGGCTGTAACACCATGTTCTAGGGCTATAACACCATGTACTAGGGGCTGGTAGGGCTGGAACACCATGTTCTAGGGCTGTAACACCATGTTCTAGGGCTGTTACACCATGTACTAGGGGCTGGTAGGGCTGGAACACCATGTTCTAGGGCTGTAACACCATGTTCTAGGGCTGTTACACCATGTACTAGGGGCTGGTAGGGCTGGTGGGGCTGTATGATGGTAGGAATGTATGCTGATGCCACAGCTCAATGTTGAGTATTTTTTTATATATATTTTTTAATTTAACCTTTGTTTAACTAGGCAAGTCAGTTAAGAAGAAATTATTATTTACAGTGATGGCCTACCCCGGCCAAACCCGGACGACGCTGGGCCAATTGTGTGCCACCCTATGGGACTCCCAATGCAGCCTGGATTCGAACCAGGGACTACAGTGACGCCTCTTGCATTGAGATGCAGTGCCTTAGACCTCTGCACCACCAAAGGGAGTATGTGCTCTACAAACACCAACAAACACCAACAAGACCATGCCTGTGTCTGAAATAGCGCTCTATTCCCTATATAGTGTAATACTTTTGACCGTCCCCCATAGGGCTCTAGTCAACAGTAGTGCACTATATTGGAAGTTGGGTGCCATTTTGGACACAGATTAAGGCTGTCTGGCACACATCCAACTGCCTGGTGTTGCTGTAGTCAGTTCTCATTCTCAATATGAGCTAAAGCTGTAGCCAGACTAGCTATAGTGTAAGAGTATTTCGTTCTGTGTTTTCTATTTATGCAGGACTAAGCCTCTACAATAAACACGAACAAATGAGCTAATTAAGATTCCCAGCCTCTATAGGCCTGTATGAGTTCTGTTGGAGCGTAAGCACATCTGTGATGTTATCAAACAGGCAACTCTTTTCTCAGTCACTCAGACAAACGGTAGGACAGGGTGTAACAGACAGGCTCCTCTAACTGTCATCCCCAACCGCGTCCCAAATGGCACCCTATTCCCGAATATTGTGTACTACTATAAGTAAAGCAGTGCACTAAATAGGGAATGGGGTGCCATTTGGGATGCATAACCAAGTCTCATCTTGCACCTTCCTTGATTGTCTGAGCTGATCTTTCGTCACTCGGGTCTCTCCTCTTCCAACCTCTCTCTGCCATTAGGAAATCACTGACGCTAAACTCACACTAAACTGTATGAAGAGAATTTAACAAAACATCTCTCTAGACCCTATCCTGTCTCTACCACCTGGCTCCAGCTGTGACGCCATGCGTCCTTACAGCGTGGCCTTGACTGTCTTGAACGCCACTGTATCTGTACTGTGGTGAAAACTTCCTTTGTGTGTTTCAGAGACCTCATGTCAAACACACGTTTTATCACGTATCTATAGAACCCTCCTGTTCATTATTTTCTACACGAAGGAGGTTTTGGTGTCATTCCATATCAAAATGGAACATAATGAAGTTGGAAACTTGTTATATTATTGGCTAGTAAATCACAGTATAACTATCAACCTGTTGAGGAAATGTCACATGACAAGTCAGACTCAGATAGTTTATTAACTGTAATGTCACATCATGAGTCAGACTCAGATAGTTTATTAACTGTAATGTCACATCATGAGTCAGACTCAGATAGTTTATTAACTGTAATGTCACATGACATGAGTCAGACTCAGATAGTTTATTAACTGTAATGTCACATCATGAGTCAGACTCAGATAGTTTATTAACTGTAATGTCACATCATGAGTCAGACTCAGATAGTTTATTAACTGTAATGTCACATGATGAGTCAGACTCAGATAGTTTATTAACTGTAATGTCACATCATGAGTCAGACTCAGATAGTTTATTAACTGTAATGTCACATCATGAGTCAGACTAGATAGTTTATTAACTGTAATGTCACATGACATGAGTCAGACTCAGATAGTTTATTAACTGTAATGTCACATGATGAGTCAGATAGATAGTTTATTAACTGTAATGTCACATCATGAGTCAGACTCAGATAGTTTATTAACTGTAATGTCACATCATGAGTCAGACTCAGATAGTTTATTAACTGTAATGTCACATCATGAGTCAGATAGATAGTTTATTAACTGTAATGTCACATCATGAGTCAGATAGATAGTTTATTAACTGTAATGTCACATCATGAGTCAGATAGATAGTTTATTAACTGTAATGTCACATGACAGAGTCAGACTCAGATAGTTTATTAACTGTAATGTCACATCATGAGTCAGATAGATAGTTTATTAACTGTAATGTCACATCATGAGTCAGATAGATAGTTTATTAACTGTAATGTCACATCATGAGTCAGATAGATAGTTTATTAACTGTAATGTCACATGACAAGTCAGACTCAGATAGTTTATTAACTGTAATGTCACATGACATGAGTCAGACTCAGATAGTTTATTAACTGTAATGTCACATCATGAGTCAGACTCAGATAGTTTATTAACTGTAATGTCACATGACAAGTCAGACTCAGATAGTTTATTAACTGTAATGTCACATGATGAGTCAGACTCAGATAGTTTATTAACTGTAATGTCACATCATGAGTCAGACTCAGATAGTTTATTAACTGTAATGTCACATCATGAGTCAGATAGATAGTTTATTAACTGTAATGTCACATCATGAGTCAGATAGATAGTTTATTAACTGTAATGTCACATCATGAGTCAGACTCAGATAGTTTATTAACTGTAATGTCACATCATGAGTCAGATAGATAGTTTATTAACTGTAATGTCACATCATGAGTCAGACTCAGATAGTTTATTAACTGTAATGTCACATCATGAGTCAGACTCAGATAGTTTATTAACTGTAATGTCACATCATGAGTCAGATAGATAGTTTATTAACTGTAATGTCACATCATGAGTCAGATAGATAGTTTATTAACTGTAATGTCACATCATGAGTCAGACTCAGATAGTTTATTAACTGTAATGTCACATGACGAGTCAGACTCAGATAGTTTATTAACTGTAATGTCACATCATGAGTCAGACTCAGATAGTTTATTAACTGTAATGTCACATCATGAGTCAGACTCAGATAGTTTATTAACTGTAATGTCACATCATGAGTCAGACTCAGATAGTTTATTAACTGTAATGTCACATCATGAGTCAGACTCAGATAGTTTATTAACTGTAATGTCACATGACAAGTCAGACTCAGATAGTTTATTAACTGTAATGTCACATCATGAGTCAGACTCAGATAGTTTATTAACTGTAATGTCACATCATGAGTCAGACTCAGATAGTTTATTAACTGTAATGTCACATCATGAGTCAGACTAGATAGTTTATTAACTGTAATGTCACATCATGAGTCAGACTCAGATAGTTTATTAACTGTAATGTCACATCATGAGTCAGATAGATAGTTTATTAACTGTAATGTCACATCATGAGTCAGATAGATAGTTTATTAACTGTAATGTCACATCATGAGTCAGATAGATAGTTTATTAACTGTAATGTCACATGACAAGTCAGACTCAGATAGTTTATTAACTGTAATGTCACATGACAAGTCAGACTCAGATAGTTTATTAACTGTAATGTCACATCATGAGTCAGACTCAGATAGTTTATTAACTGTAATGTCACATCATGAGTCAGACTCAGATAGTTTATTAACTGTAATGTCAGTGTGACTAAGCATAAAATCCGCCAAAGTCGGTTCCTCTCCTTGTTCGGGTCGGCGGTCAACGTCACCAGCCTTCAAGCCATCGCCGATCCACTTTTCATTTTCCATTTGTTTTGTCTTTGTCTTACACACCTGGTTTCAATTCCCCAATTACTTGTTCATTATTTAATCCTCTGTTCCCCCATGTTTGTTTGTGAGTAATTATTTATTGTATTGCGGTCCGTATTTGTGGCCTTGTATTTATACGACGTGTATTGTTATATTATTGAGTAAAATTGCTTTCATTACTCATATCTGCTGTCCTGCGCCTGACTCTTCTACACCAGCTACACACAGACGCATTACAATAAGGCTTGGTGAGGACGATAACTGTTCATTTATTCATATGGTTTATTGATAGTTTTTGTTAATTAAATAGCAATATTGATTGCATTTCCCTCACCTTCACCTTTGCTGAAATGTTCGAAAAGATTTTGAAGAAAATGTCACTGACTGGCGACCGCATGCATGAGCAGCCCTGACTGTGATGCACCATGTCATGACCTCGCAAAAGTATGTGTGTGTTTGTGAGTTTGTGTGTTTGTGTGTGAGAGTTTGTATGTGTGTGTTTGTTTGTGTGTGTCACGCCCTGGCCATAGAGAGGGTTTTGTTCTCTATTTTGGTTAGGCCAGAGTGTGACTAGGGTGGGCATTCTATGTCCTTTTTCTATGTTTTGTATTTCTTTGTTTTGGCCGGGTATGGTTCTCAATCAGGGACAGCTGTATATCGTTGTCTCTGATTGGGAGCCATACTTAGGCAGCCTGTTTTCCTTTGGGTTTTGTGGGTGGTTACTTTCTGTTTAGTTGATGTTCCTGACAGAACTGTTTGACTGTCGTTCGTGGTCTTGTTTTGTTGAAAGTGTTCTATTAAAAGTTAATGATGAGCACTCACCACGCTGCGCCTTGGTCTACTGCTTGCAACAGCCGTTACAGTGTCAGTGTGCGTGTGTGAGAGAGAGTTTGTGTGTGTGTGAATGGTCTGATATAATTAATCATGTTTAATTTGGTTTTATTATCTGCACTAAAATTGAACCACTATTGTGTTTGGCAACAGTTCCACCCCAAGCCATCATGGTAAATAAACAATGACGTAGGTCTATGTTGCTACCTGTACAACCTTGTATCATTGTGCAGTCTGCCATTCAATACACTCTAATACAAGAGTACAGATAGGTCATAATGACTTGTATGGCTCTCTGTAGGTTAAATGGACCAGTACAGCCCAGGTTGGACCAGAATGTCTCTCTGCAGGTTAAATGGACCAGTACAGCCCAGGTTGGACCAGCATGGCTCTCTGCAGGTTAAATGTTCCAGTACAGCCCAGGTTGAACCAGCATGGCTCTCTGCAGGTTAAATGGACCAGTACAGCCCAGGTTGAACCAGCATGGCTCTCTGCAGGTTAAATGGACCAGTACAGCCCAGGTTGGACCAGCATGGCTCTCTGCAGGTTAAATGTTCCAGTACAGCCCAGGTTGGACCAGTATGGCTCACTGTAGGTTAAATGGAACAGTACAGCCCAGGTTGGATCAGCATTTAGTCCTGAGGCACAGGTCAGGCCATAAACATTAGGAGCTCCTACCCCTAGACCCTGGGCACAGGTCAGGCCATAAACATTAGGAGCTCCTACCCCTAGACCCTGGCCACAGGTCAGGCCATAAACATCAGGAGCTCCTACCGCTAGACCCTGGGCACAGGTCAGGCCATAAACATTAGGAGTGGGGATGACAATGACATCATTTTAGGATTTACATTTCTGGTTTTGTGTAGTCTGAAAGACTCTCCACTTTTACTAGAAAATGCACTGTAAAGTACAACAGCTGAGATATGACTCCTACCTATCTTTCAGATAGTCTCCACCCGACACAGCCAGAAGAGGACTGGCCACCACTCATAGCCTGGTTCCTCTCTAGGTTTCTTCCTAGGTTTTGACCTTTCCAGGGAGTTTTTCCTAGCCACCATGCTTCTACACCTGCATTGCTTGCTGTTTGTGGTTTTAGGCTGGGTTCCTGTACAGCACTTTGATATATCAGCTGATGTAAGAAGGGCTATATAAATAAACTTGATTTGATATGACGTATCTAGCCCACTAGACTGGTGTGCAGTGAAGAGAAGGGGCTGTGAAACCAGATGGATAAAGCCATAGGAGGGAGAGATGTGTTAGGACCAAAATGCTGTTTTTCCTGCCAGAGGCTGTCTTGTCTTTTAGTGCTGTTTATGAAGCAACATTTTCAGCACTGTAGTTTTACACATTTGCTGGTGTATGTTTGTTTAAAATGAATATTTTTCTCATTTCATACGGTGTTCACTGTGCAGTCGTGCATGTTGCTATGCTGCACTCACATGAATGTCAAACTCAATGATTTGGTCAAGTCAATTATTGCATTCTAAAGTTTCAAATGACTTATTGGATTACTTTTCTTCTTTGAGTTGAATACAGTTTTGCTTAAAATGTAACTCTATGACACTAATCATGACCTGATAAAACATTAAAACGAAAAGGAAGCATGCCTGTCCACCCGTTGCCTCCCCCCCTCTCTCTCTCTCTCCCTCTCTCCCGCTCTATCGCTCTCTACCTCCCTCTCTGTTTCCACATTCCATGAGATATGTCAGGATGAGTAATATACTTTATAACTCTTATGACATGTTTTATGGCCCTATGCTATCATCTCATGATAAGTGAAAGTGTATAAATATTGACCAGATAATATCTTTACTGTTCAAATATATTACTTGACCCAACCTTGAATAAGTAAAAAAAGAAGTAAATAAATCTCATGTTCATTATAATTGACTTCATGAGTCAAAGGTGTGTAGAGTGTGTGTGTGTGTTTGTGTGTGTGTTTGTGTGTGTGTGTGTTTGTGTGCGCATGTGTTTGTGTGTGTGTGTGTGTGTGGGCGTGTGTGTGAGTACGTGTGCGTACATGCATATGTGTGTAGTTCATGGCCACCGGGGGCCTCGGGAGGATGTCTGTCTATCTACACTACAGTCCCTCTCTACATTCTATCTTATCTGTTGTGTGCTGAACCTCTATATTACCAGTGTTACACCATCACCTCTCATACAGACTCTTCTCTATATTACCAGTGTTACACCATCACCTCTCAGACAGACTCTTCTCTATATTACCAGTTACACCACCACCTCTCAGCCAGACAGACTCTTCTCTATATTACCAGTGTTACACCACCACCTCTCAGCCAGACAGAATCTTCTCTATATTACCAGTGTTACACCATCACCTCTCAGCCAGACAGACTCTTCTCTATATTACCAGTGTTACACCATCACCTCTCAGACAGACTCTTCTCTATATTACCAGTGTTACACCATCACCTCTCAGCCAGACAGACTCTTCTCTATATTACCAGTGTTACACCACCACCTCTCAGCCAGACAGACTCTTCTCTATATTACCAGTTACACCACCACCTCTCAGCCAGACTCTTCTCTATATTACCAGTGTTACACCACCACCTCTCAGCCAGACAGACTCTTCTCTATATTACCAGTGTTACACCATCACCTCTCAGACAGACTCTTCTCTATATTACCAGTGTTACACCATCACTTCTCAGCCAAACAGACTCTTCTCTATATTACCAGTTACACCATCACCTCTCAGCCAGACAGACTCTTCTCTATATTACCAGTGTTACACCACCACCTCTCAGCCAGACAGACTCTTCTCTATATTACCAGTGTTACACCATCACCTCTCAGACAGACAGACTCTTCTCTATATTACCAGTTACACCATCACCTCTCAGTCAGACAGACTCTTCTCTATATTACCAGTGTTACACCACCACCTCTCAGACAGACTCTTCTCTATATTACCAGTTACACCACCACCTCTCAGACAGACAGACTCTTCTCTATATTACCAGTGTTACACCACCACCTCTCAGCCAGACAGACTCTTCTCTATATTACCAGTGTTACACCACCCACCTCTCAGCCAGACAGACTCTTCTCTATATTACCAGTGTTACACCACCACCTCTCAGCCAGACAGACTCTTCTCTATATTACCAGTGTTACACCACCACCTCTCAGCCAGACAGACTCTTCTCTATATTACCAGTGTTACACCACCACCTCTCAGCCAGACAGACTCTTCTCTATATTACCAGTGTTACACCACCACCTCTCAGACAGACTCTTCTCTATATTACCAGTGTTACACCACCACCTCTCAGACAGACTCTTCTCTATATTACCAGTGTTACACCATCACCTCTCAGCCAGACAGACTGTTCTCTATATTACCAGTGTTACACCATCACCTCTCAGCCAGACAGACTCTTCTCTATATTACCAGTGTTACACCATCACCTCTCAGCCAGACAGACTCTTCTCTATATTACCAGTGTTACACCACCACCTCTCAGCCAGACAGACTCTTCTCTATATTACCAGTGTTACACCACCACCTCTCAGCCAGACAGACTCTTCTCTATATTACCAGTGTTACACCACCACCTCTCAGACAGACTCTTCTCTATATTACCAGTGTTACACCATCACCTCTCAGACAGACTCTTCTCTATATTACCAGTGTTACACCACCCACCTCTCAGCCAGACAGACTCTTCTCTATATTACCAGTGTTACACCATCACCTCTCAGCCAGACAGACTCTTCTCTATATTACCAGTGTTACACCACCACCTCTCAGCCAGACAGACTCTTCTCTATATTACCAGTGTTACACCACCACCTCTCAGACAGACTCTTCTCTATATTACCAGTGTTACACCATCACCTCTCAGACAGACTCTTCTCTATATTACCAGTGTTACACCACCACCTCTCAGCCAGACAGACTCTTCTCTATATTACCAGTGTTACACCACCACCTCTCAGACAGACTCTTCTCTATATTACCAGTGTTACACCACCACCTCTCAGCCAGACAGACTCTTCTCTATATTACCAGTGTTACACCATCACCTCTCAGCCAGACAGACTCTTCTCTATATTACCAGTGTTACACCACCACCTCTCAGACAGACTCTTCTCTATATTACCAGTGTTACACCACCACCTCTCAGCAGACAGACTCTTCTCTATATTACCAGTGTTACACCATCACCTCTCAGCCAGACAGACTCTTCTCTATATTACCAGTGTTACACCACCACCTCTCAGCCAGACAGACTCTTCTCTATATTACCAGTTACACCACCACCTCTCAGCCAGACAGACTCTTCTCTATATTACCAGTGTTACACCACCACCTCTCAGCCAGACAGACTCTTCTCTATATTACCAGTGTTACACCATCACCTCTCAGACAGACTCTTCTCTATATTACCAGTGTTACACCATCACCTCTCAGCCAACAGACTCTTCTCTATATTACCAGTTACACCATCACCTCTCAGCCAGACAGACTCTTCTCTATATTACCAGTGTTACACCACCACCTCTCAGCCAGACAGACTCTTCTCTATATTACCAGTGTTACACCACCACCTCTCAGCCAGACAGACTCTTCTCTATATTACCAGTGTTACACCACCACCTCTCAGACAGACTCTTCTCTATATTACCAGTGTTACACCATCACCTCTCAGACAGACTCTTCTCTATATTACCAGTGTTACACCATCACCTCTCAGCCAGACAGACTCTTCTCTATATTACCAGTGTTACACCATCACCTCTCAGACAGACTCTTCTCTATATTACCAGTGTTACACCATCACCTCTCAGACAGACTCTTCTCTATATTACCAGTGTTACACCATCACCTCTCAGACAGATTCTTCTCTATATTACCAGTGTTACACCACCCACCTCTCAGCAGCAGACTCTTCTCTATATTACCAGTGTTACACCATCACCTCTCAGCCAGACAGACTCTTCTCTATATTACCAGTGTTACACCATCACCTCTCAGCCAGACAGACCCTTCTCTATATTACCAGTGTTACACCACCACCTCTCAGACAGACTCTTCTCTATATTACCAGTGTTACACCACCACCTCTCAGCCAGACAGACTCTTCTCTATATTACCAGTGTTACACCATCACCTCTCAGCCAGACAGACTCTTCTCTATATTACCAGTGTTACACCACCACCTCTCAGCCAGACAGACTCTTCTCTATATTACCAGTGTTACACCACCACCTCTCAGCAGACAGACTCTTCTCTATATTACCAGTGTTACACCACCACCTCTCAGCCAGACAGACTCTTCTCTATATTACCAGTGTTACACCATCACCTCTCAGCCAGACAGACTCTTCTCTATATTACCAGTGTTACACCATCACCTCTCAGCAACAGACTCTTCTCTATATTACCAGTGTTACACCACCACCTCTCAGCCAGACAGACTCTTCTCTATATTACCAGTTACACCATCACCTCTCAGCCAGACAGACTCTTCTCTATATTACCAGTTACACCATCACCTCTCAGCCAGACAGACTCTTCTCTATATTACCAGTGTTACACCATCACCTCTCAGCCAGACAGACTCTTCTCTATATTACCAGTTACACCATCACCTCTCAGCCAGACAGACTCTTCTCTATATTACCAGTGTTACACCATCACCTCTCAGCCAGACAGACTCTTCTCTATATTACCAGTGTTACACCATCACCTCTCAGCCAGACAGACTCTTCTCTATATTACCAGTGTTACACCATCACCTCTCAGACAGACTCTTCTCTATATTACCAGTGTTACACCATCACCTCTCAGACAGACTCTTCTCTATATTACCAGTGTTACACCATCACC
Source organism: Salmo salar (assembly GCF_965601325.2). Lineage (NCBI taxonomy): Eukaryota > Metazoa > Chordata > Actinopteri > Salmoniformes > Salmonidae > Salmo > Salmo salar. The sequence goes on along the minus strand of NC_138295.1, from coordinate 9,497,180 downwards.
TCTCAGCCAGACAGACTCTTCTCTATATTACCAGTGTTACACCATCACCTCTCAGCCAGACAGACTCTTCTCTATATTACCAGTGTTACACCACCACCTCTCAGCCAGACAGACTCTTCTCTATATTACCAGTGTTACACCATCACCTCTCAGCCAGACAGACTCTTCTCTATATTACCAGTGTTACACCACCACCTCTCAGCCAGACAGACTCTTCTCTATATTACCAGTGTTACACCATCACCTCTCAGACAGACTCTTCTCTATATTACCAGTGTTACACCATCACCTCTCAGACAGACTCTTCTCTATATTACCAGTGTTACACCATCACCTCTCAGACAGACTCTTCTCTATATTACCAGTGTTACACCACCCACCTCTCAGACAGACTCTTCTCTATATTACCAGTGTTACACCACCCACCTCTCAGCCAGACAGACTCTTCTCTATATTACCAGTGTTACACCATCACCTCTCAGCCAGACAGACTCTTCTCTATATTACCAGTGTTACACCATCACCTCTCAGACAGACTCTTCTCTATATTACCAGTGTTACACCATCACCTCTCAGACAGACTCTTCTCTATATTACCAGTGTTACACCATCACCTCTCAGACAGACTCTTCTCTATATTACCAGTGTTACACCACCCACCTCTCAGACAGACTCTTCTCTATATTACCAGTGTTACACCACCACCTCTCAGCCAGACAGACTCTTCTCTATATTACCAGTGTTACACCATCACCTCTCAGACAGACTCTTCTCTATATTACCAGTGTTACACCATCACCTCTCAGACAGACAGACTCTTCTCTATATTACCAGTGTTACACCATCACCTCTCAGCCAGACAGACTCTTCTCTATATTACCAGTGTTACACCACCACCTCTCAGCCAGACAGACTCTTCTCTATATTACCAGTTACACCACCACCTCTCAGCCAGACAGACTCTTCTCTATATTACCAGTGTTACACCATCACCTCTCAGACAGACTCTTCTCTATATTACCAGTGTTACACCACCACCTCTCAGCCAGACAGACTCTTCTCTATATTACCAGTTACACCATCACCTCTCAGCCAGACAGACTTTTCTCTATATTACCAGTGTTACACCACCACCTCTCAGCCAGACAGACTCTTCTCTATATTACCAGTGTTACACCACCACCTCTCAGCCAGACAGACTCTTCTCTATATTACCAGTGTTACACCATCACCTCTCAGCCAGACTCTTCTCTATATTACCAGTGTTACACCATCACCTCTCAGCCAGACAGACTCTTCTCTATATTACCAGTGTTACACCATCACCTCTCAGACAGACTCTTCTCTATATTACCAGTGTTACACCATCACCTCTCAGCCAGACAGACTCTTCTCTATATTACCAGTGTTACACCACCACCTCTCAGACAGACAGACTCTTCTCTATATTACCAGTGTTACACCATCACCTCTCAGCCAGACAGACTCTTCTCTATATTACCAGTGTTACACCATCACCTCTCAGACAGACTCTTCTCTATATTACCAGTTACACCATCACCTCTCAGACAGACTCTTCTCTATATTACCAGTGTTACACCATCACCTCTCAGACAGACTCTTCTCTATATTACCAGTTACACCATCACCTCTCAGACAGACTTTTCTCTATATTACCAGTGTTACACCACCACCTCTCAGCCAGACAGACTCTTCTCTATATTACCAGTGTTACACCATCACCTCTCAGCCAGACAGACTCTTCTCTATATTACCAGTGTTACACCATCACCTCTCAGACAGACTCTTCTCTATATTACCAGTGTTACACCATCACCTCTCAGACAGACTCTTCTCTATATTACCAGTGTTACACCATCACCTCTCAGCAGACTCTTCTCTATATTACCAGTGTTACACCATCACCTCTCAGACAGACTCTTCTCTATATTACCAGTTACACCACCACCTCTCAGCCAGACAGACTCTTCTCTATATTACCAGTGTTACACCATCACCTCTCAGCCAGACAGACTCTTCTCTATATTACCAGTGTTACACCATCACCTCTCAGCCAGACAGACTCTTCTCTATATTACCAGTGTTACACCATCACCTCTCAGACAGACTCTTCTCTATATTACCAGTGTTACACCACCACCTCTCAGACAGACAGACTCTTCTCTATATTACCAGTGTTACACCATCACCTCTCAGCCAGACAGACTCTTCTCTATATTACCAGTGTTACACCACCACCTCTCAGACAGACTCTTCTCTATATTACCAGTTACACCATCACCTCTCAGACAGACTCTTCTCTATATTACCAGTGTTACACCATCACCTCTCAGACAGACTCTTCTCTATATTACCAGTTACACCATCACCTCTCAGACAGACTTTTCTCTATATTACCAGTGTTACACCACCCACCTCTCAGCCAGACAGACTCTTCTCTATATTACCAGTGTTACACCATCACCTCTCAGCCAGACAGACTCTTCTCTATATTACCAGTGTTACACCATCACCTCTCAGCCAGACAGACTCTTCTCTATATTACCAGTGTTACACCATCACCTCTCAGACAGACAGACTCTTCTCTATATTACCAGTGTTACACCATCACCTCTCAGCCAGACAGACTCTTCTCTATATTACCAGTGTTACACCATCACCTCTCAGACAGACTCTTCTCTATATTACCAGTGTTACACCATCACCTCTCAGACAGACCCTTCTCTATATTACCAGTGTTACACCACCACCTCTCAGCCAGACAGACTCTTCTCTATATTACCAGTGTTACACCATCACCTCTCAGACAGACAGACTCTTCTCTATATTACCAGTGTTACACCACCACCTCTCAGCCAGACAGACTCTTCTCTATATTACCAGTGTTACACCATCACCTCTCAGCCAGACAGACTCTTCTCTATATTACCAGTGTTACACCATCACCTCTCAGCCAGACAGACTCTTCTCTATATTACCAGTGTTACACCATCACCTCTCAGCCAGACAGACTCTTCTCTATATTACCAGTGTTACACCATCACCTCTCAGCCAGACAGACTCTTCTCTATATTACCAGTGTTACACCATCACCTCTCAGCCAACAGACTCTTCTCTATATTACCAGTGTTACACCATCACCTCTCAGCCAGACAGACTCTTCTCTATATTACCAGTTACACCATCACCTCTCAGACAGACTCTTCTCTATATTACCAGTTACACCATCACCTCTCAGACAGACTCTTCTCTATATTACCAGTTACACCATCACCTCTCAGCCAGACAGACTCTTCTCTATATTACCAGTGTTACACCATCACCTCTCAGCCAGACAGACTCTTCTCTATATTACCAGTGTTACACCACACCTCTCAGACAGACCTTCTCTATATTACCAGTGTTACACCACACCTCTCAGACAGACTCTTCTCTATATTACCAGTTACACCACACCTCTCAGACAGACTCTTCTCTATATTACCAGTTACACCATCACCTCTCAGACAGACTCTTCTCTATATTACCAGTTACACCACACCTCTCAGACAGACTCTTCTCTATATTACCAGTGTTACACCATCACCTCTCAGCAGACAGACTCTTCTCTATATTACCAGTGTTACACCATCACCTCTCAGCCAGACAGACTCTTCTCTATATTACCAGTGTTACACCATCACCTCTCAGACAGACTCTTCTCTATATTACCAGTGTTACACCATCACCTCTCAGCCAGACAGACTCTTCTCTATATTACCAGTGTTACACCATCACCTCTCAGCCAGACAGACTCTTCTCTATATTACCAGTGTTACACCACCACCTCTCAGACAGACTCTTCTCTATATTACCAGTTACACCATCACCTCTCAGACAGACTCTTCTCTATATTACCAGTGTTACACCATCACCTCTCAGACAGACTCTTCTCTATATTACCAGTTACACCATCACCTCTCAGACAGACTTTTCTCTATATTACCAGTGTTACACCACCACCTCTCAGCCAGACAGACTCTTCTCTATATTACCAGTGTTACACCATCACCTCTCAGCCAGACAGACTCTTCTCTATATTACCAGTGTTACACCATCACCTCTCAGCCAGACAGACCCTTCTCTATATTACCAGTGTTACACCACCACCTCTCAGACAGACAGACTCTTCTCTATATTACCAGTGTTACACCATCACCTCTCAGCAGACAGACTCTTCTCTATATTACCAGTGTTACACCATCACCTCTCAGACAGACTCTTCTCTATATTACCAGTGTTACACCATCACCTCTCAGTCAGACCCTTCTCTATATTACCAGTGTACACCACCACCTCTCAGCCAGACAGACTCTTCTCTATATTACCAGTGTTACACCATCACCTCTCAGACAGACTCTTCTCTATATTACCAGTGTTACACCATCACCTCTCAGCCAGACAGACTCTTCTCTATATTACCAGTGTTACACCATCACCTCTCAGCAGACAGACTCTTCTCTATATTACCAGTGTTACACCATCACCTCTCAGCCAGACAGACTCTTCTCTATATTACCAGTGTTACACCATCACCTCTCAGCCAGACAGACTCTTCTCTATATTACCAGTGTTACACCATCACCTCTCAGACAGACTCTTCTCTATATTACCAGTGTTACACCATCACCTCTCAGACAGACTCTTCTCTATATTACCAGTGTTACACCATCACCTCTCAGACAGACTCTTCTCTATATTACCAGTGTTACACCACCACCTCTCAGCCAGACAGACTCTTCTCTATATTACCAGTGTTACACCATCACCTCTCAGACAGACTCTTCTCTATATTACCAGTGTTACACCATCACCTCTCAGACAGACTCTTCTCTATATTACCAGTTACACCATCACCTCTCAGCCAGACAGACCCTTCTCTATATTACCAGTGTTACACCATCACCTCTCAGCCAGACAGACTCTTCTCTATATTACCAGTGTTACACCACCACCTCTCAGCCAGACAGACTCTTCTCTATATTACCAGTGTTACACCATCACCTCTCAGCCAGACAGACTCTTCTCTATATTACCAGTGTTACACCACCACCTCTCAGCCAGACAGACTCTTCTCTATATTACCAGTGTTACACCATCACCTCTCAGCAGCAGACTCTTCTCTATATTACCAGTGTTACACCATCACCTCTCAGCAGACAGACTCTTCTCTATATTACCAGTGTTACACCATCACCTCTCAGCCAGACAGACTCTTCTCTATATTACCAGTGTTACACCATCACCTCTCAGCCAGACAGACTCTTCTCTATATTACCAGTGTTACACCACCACCTCTCAGCCAGACAGACTCTTCTCTATATTACCAGTGTTACACCATCACCTCTCAGCCAGACAGACTCTTCTCTATATTACCAGTGTTACACCACCACCTCTCAGCCAGACAGACTCTTCTCTATATTACCAGTGTTACACCATCACCTCTCAGCCAGACAGACTCTTCTCTATATTACCAGTGTTACACCATCACCTCTCAGCCAGACAGACTCTTCTCTATATTACCAGTGTTACACCATCACCTCTCAGCCAGACAGACTCTTCTCTATATTACCAGTGTTACACCATCACCTCTCAGCCAGACAGACTCTTCTCTATATTACCAGTGTTACACCATCACCTCTCAGCAGACAGACTCTTCTCTATATTACCAGTGTTACACCATCACCTCTCAGCCAGACAGACTCTTCTCTATATTACCAGTGTTACACCATCACCTCTCAGACAGACTCTTCTCTATATTACCAGTGTTACACCATCACCTCTCAGACAGACTCTTCTCTATATTACCAGTGTTACACCATCACCTCTCAGACAGACAGACTCTTCTCTATATTACCAGTGTTACACCATCACCTCTCAGCCAGACAGACTCTTCTCTATATTACCAGTTACACCACCACCTCTCAGACAGACTCTTCTCTATATTACCAGTGTTACACCATCACCTCTCAGACAGACTCTTCTCTATATTACCAGTTACACCATCACCTCTCAGACAGACTCTTCTCTATATTACCAGTGTTACACCACCACCTCTCAGCCAGACAGACTCTTCTCTATATTACCAGTGTTACACCATCACCTCTCAGCCAGACAGACTCTTCTCTATATTACCAGTGTTACACCATCACCTCTCAGCCAGACAGACCCTTCTCTATATTACCAGTGTTACACCACCACCTCTCAGCCAGACAGACTCTTCTCTATATTACCAGTGTTACACCATCACCTCTCAGCCAGACTCTTCTCTATATTACCAGTGTTACACCATCACCTCTCAGACAGACTCTTCTCTATATTACCAGTGTTACACCATCACCTCTCAGTCAGACCCTTCTCTATATTACCAGTTACACCACCACCTCTCAGCCAGACAGACTCTTCTCTATATTACCAGTGTTACACCATCACCTCTCAGACAGACCCTTCTCTATATTACCAGTGTTACACCATCACCTCTCAGCCAGACAGACTCTTCTCTATATTACCAGTTACACCATCACCTCTCAGCCAGACAGACCCTTCTCTATATTACCAGTGTTACACCATCACCTCTCAGACAGACTCTTCTCTATATTACCAGTGTTACACCATCACCTCTCAGCCAGACAGACTCTTCTCTATATTACCAGTGTTACACCACCACCTCTCAGCCAGACAGACTCTTCTCTATATTACCAGTTACACCATCACCTCTCAGACAGACTCTTCTCTATATTACCAGTGTTACACCATCACCTCTCAGACAGACCCTTCTCTATATTACCAGTGTTACACCACCACCTCTCAGCCAGACAGACTCTTCTCTATATTACCAGTGTTACACCATCACCTCTCAGACAGACAGACTCTTCTCTATATTACCAGTGTTACACCACCACCTCTCAGACAGACAGACTCTTCTCTATATTACCAGTGTTACACCATCACCTCTCAGCCAGACAGACCCTTCTCTATATTACCAGTGTTACACCATCACCTCTCAGCCAGACAGACTCTTCTCTATATTACCAGTGTTACACCACCACCTCTCAGCCAGACAGACTCTTCTCTATATTACCAGTGTTACACCATCACCTCTCAGCCAGACAGACTCTTCTCTATATTACCAGTGTTACACCACCACCTCTCAGCCAAACAGACCCTTCTCTATATTACCAGTGTTACACCATCACCTCTCAGCCAGACAGACTCTTCTCTATATTACCAGTTACACCATCACCTCTCAGTCAGACAGACTCTTCTCTATATTACCAGTTACACCATCACCTCTCAGTCAGACAGACTCTTCTCTATATTACCAGTTACACCATCACCTCTCAGCCAGACAGACTCTTCTCTATATTACCAGTGTTACACCACCACCTCTCAGACAGACTCTTCTCTATATTACCAGTGTTACACCATCACCTCTCAGCCAGACAGACTCTTCTCTATATTACCAGTTACACCATCACCTCTCAGCCAGACAGACTTTTCTCTATATTACCAGTGTTACACCACCACCTCTCAGTCAGACAGACTCTTCTCTATATTACCAGTGTTACACCATCACCTCTCAGCCAGACAGACTCTTCTCTATATTACCAGTTACACCATCACCTCTCAGCCAGACAGACTTTTCTCTATATTACCAGTGTTACACCACCACCTCTCAGCCAGACAGACTCTTCTCTATATTACCAGTGTTACACCATCACCTCTCAGCCAGACAGACTCTTCTCTATATTACCAGTGTTACACCACCACCTCTCAGCCAGACAGACTCTTCTCTATATTACCAGTGTTACACCATCACCTCTCAGACAGACTCTTCTCTATATTACCAGTGTTACACCATCACCTCTCAGACAGACTCTTCTCTATATTACCAGTGTTACACCATCACCTCTCAGACAGACTCTTCTCTATATTACCAGTGTTACACCATCACCTCTCAGACAGACTCTTCTCTATATTACCAGTGTTACACCATCACCTCTCAGCCAGACCCTTCTCTATATTACCAGTTACACCACCACCTCTCAGCCAGACAGACTCTTCTCTATATTACCAGTGTTACACCATCACCTCTCAGACAGACTCTTCTCTATATTACCAGTGTTACACCACCACCTCTCAGCCAGACAGACTCTTCTCTATATTACCAGTGTTACACCATCACCTCTCAGCCAGACAGACTCTTCTCTATATTACCAGTGTTACACCACCACCTCTCAGACAGACTCTTCTCTATATTACCAGTGTTACACCATCACCTCTCAGACAGACTCTTCTCTATATTACCAGTTACACCATCACCTCTCAGACAGACTTTTCTCTATATTACCAGTGTTACACCACCCACCTCTCAGCCAGACAGACTCTTCTCTATATTACCAGTGTTACACCATCACCTCTCAGCCAGACAGACTCTTCTCTATATTACCAGTGTTACACCATCACCTCTCAGCCAGACAGACTCTTCTCTATATTACCAGTGTTACACCATCACCTCTCAGACAGACAGACTCTTCTCTATATTACCAGTGTTACACCATCACCTCTCAGCCAGACAGACTCTTCTCTATATTACCAGTGTTACACCATCACCTCTCAGACAGACTCTTCTCTATATTACCAGTGTTACACCACCACCTCTCAGCAGACAGACTCTTCTCTATATTACCAGTGTTACACCATCACCTCTCAGCCAGACAGACTCTTCTCTATATTACCAGTTACACCACCACCTCTCAGCCAGACAGACTCTTCTCTATATTACCAGTGTTACACCATCACCTCTCAGCAGACAGACTCTTCTCTATATTACCAGTGTTACACCATCACCTCTCAGCCAGACAGACTCTTCTCTATATTACCAGTTACACCATCACCTCTCAGCCAGACAGACTCTTCTCTATATTACCAGTGTTACACCATCACCTCTCAGACAGACTCTTCTCTATATTACCAGTGTTACACCATCACCTCTCAGCCAGACAGACTCTTCTCTATATTACCAGTGTTACACCACCACCTCTCAGCCAGACAGACTCTTCTCTATATTACCAGTTACACCATCACCTCTCAGACAGACTCTTCTCTATATTACCAGTGTTACACCATCACCTCTCAGACAGACCCTTCTCTATATTACCAGTGTTACACCACCACCTCTCAGCCAGACAGACTCTTCTCTATATTACCAGTGTTACACCATCACCTCTCAGACAGACAGACTCTTCTCTATATTACCAGTGTTACACCACCACCTCTCAGACAGACAGACTCTTCTCTATATTACCAGTGTTACACCATCACCTCTCAGCCAGACAGACCCTTCTCTATATTACCAGTGTTACACCATCACCTCTCAGCCAGACAGACTCTTCTCTATATTACCAGTGTTACACCACCACCTCTCAGCCAGACAGACTCTTCTCTATATTACCAGTGTTACACCATCACCTCTCAGCCAGACAGACTCTTCTCTATATTACCAGTGTTACACCACCACCTCTCAGCCAAACAGACCCTTCTCTATATTACCAGTGTTACACCATCACCTCTCAGCCAGACAGACTCTTCTCTATATTACCAGTTACACCATCACCTCTCAGTCAGACAGACTCTTCTCTATATTACCAGTTACACCATCACCTCTCAGTCAGACAGACTCTTCTCTATATTACCAGTTACACCATCACCTCTCAGCCAGACAGACTCTTCTCTATATTACCAGTGTTACACCACCACCTCTCAGACAGACTCTTCTCTATATTACCAGTGTTACACCATCATCTCTCAGCCAGACAGACTCTTCTCTATATTACCAGTTACACCATCACCTCTCAGCCAGACAGACTTTTCTCTATATTACCAGTGTTACACCACCACCTCTCAGTCAGACAGACTCTTCTCTATATTACCAGTGTTACACCATCACCTCTCAGCCAGACAGACTCTTCTCTATATTACCAGTTACACCATCACCTCTCAGCCAGACAGACTTTTCTCTATATTACCAGTGTTACACCACCACCTCTCAGCCAGACAGACTCTTCTCTATATTACCAGTGTTACACCATCACCTCTCAGCCAGACAGACTTTTCTCTATATTACCAGTGTTACACCACCACCTCTCAGCCAGACAGACTCTTCTCTATATTACCAGTGTTACACCATCACCTCTCAGACAGACTCTTCTCTATATTACCAGTGTTACACCATCACCTCTCAGACAGACTCTTCTCTATATTACCAGTGTTACACCATCACCTCTCAGACAGACTCTTCTCTATATTACCAGTTACACCATCACCTCTCAGCCAGACAGACTTTTCTCTATATTACCAGTGTTACACCACCACCTCTCAGCCAGACAGACTCTTCTCTATATTACCAGTGTTACACCATCACCTCTCAGCCAGACAGACTCTTCTCTATATTACCAGTGTTACACCATCACCTCTCAGCCAGACAGACTCTTCTCTATATTACCAGTGTTACACCACCACCTCTCAGCCAGACAGACTCTTCTCTATATTACCAGTGTTACACCATCACCTCTCAGCCAGACAGACTCTTCTCTATATTACCAGTGTTACACCACCACCTCTCAGCCAGACAGACTCTTCTCTATATTACCAGTGTTACACCATCACCTCTCAGACAGACTCTTCTCTATATTACCAGTGTTACACCATCACCTCTCAGCCAGACAGACTCTTCTCTATATTACCAGTGTTACACCATCACCTCTCAGACAGACTCTTCTCTATATTACCAGTGTTACACCATCACCTCTCAGACAGACTCTTCTCTATATTACCAGTGTTACACCATCACCTCTCAGCCAGACAGACTCTTCTCTATATTACCAGTGTACACCATCACCTCTCAGCAGCAGACTCTTCTCTATATTACCAGTGTTACACCATCACCTCTCAGACAGACTCTTCTCTATATTACCAGTGTTACACCACCACCTCTCAGCCAGACAGACTCTTCTCTATATTACCAGTGTTACACCATCACCTCTCAGACAGACTCTTCTCTATATTACCAGTGTTACACCATCACCTCTCAGACAGACTCTTCTCTATATTACCAGTGTTACACCACCACCTCTCAGCCAGACAGACTCTTCTCTATATTACCAGTTACACCATCACCTCTCAGCCAGACAGACTTTTCTCTATATTACCAGTGTTACACCACCCACCTCTCAGCCAGACAGACTCTTCTCTATATTACCAGTGTTACACCATCACCTCTCAGCCAGACAGACCCTTCTCTATATTACCAGTGTTACACCATCACCTCTCAGCCAGACAGACTCTTCTCTATATTACTAGTGTTACACCACCACTCAGCCAGACAGACTCTTCTCTATATTACCAGTGTTACACCATCACCTCTCAGCCAGACAGACTCTTCTCTATATTACCAGTGTTACACCACCACCTCTCAGCCAAACAGACCCTTCTCTATATTACCAGTGTTACACCATCACCTCTCAGCCAGACAGACTCTTCTCTATATTACCAGTTACACCATCACCTCTCAGTCAGACAGACTCTTCTCTATATTACCAGTGTTACACCATCACCTCTCAGCCAGACAGACTCTTCTCTATATTACCAGTGTTACACCATCACCTCTCAGCCAGACAGACTCTTCTCTATATTACCAGTGTTACACCACACCTCTCAGACAGACTCTTCTCTATATTACCAGTTACACCACACCTCTCAGACAGACTCTTCTCTATATTACCAGTGTTACACCATCACCTCTCAGCCAGACAGACTCTTCTCTATATTACCAGTTACACCATCACCTCTCAGACAGACTTCTCTATATTACCAGTGTTACACCACGCACTCTTCTCTATATTACCAGTGTTACACCATCACCTCTCAGCCAGACAGACTCTTCTCTATATTACCAGTGTTACACCACCACCTCTCAGCCAGACAGACTCTTCTCTATATTACCAGTGTTACACCATCACCTCTCAGACAGACTCTTCTCTATATTACCAGTGTTACACCATCACCTCTCAGACAGACTCTTCTCTATATTACCAGTGTTACACCATCACCTCTCAGACAGACTCTTCTCTATATTACCAGTGTTACACCACCACCTCTCAGCCAGACAGACTCTTCTCTATATTACCAGTTACACCATCACCTCTCAGCCAGACAGACTTTTCTCTATATTACCAGTGTTACACCACCACCTCTCAGCCAGACAGACTCTTCTCTATATTACCAGTGTTACACCACCACCTCTCAGCCAGACAGACTCTTCTCTATATTACCAGTGTTACACCACCACCTCTCAGCCAGACAGACTCTTCTCTATATTACCAGTGTTACACCATCACCTCTCAGACAGACTCTTCTCTATATTACCAGTGTTACACCATCACCTCTCAGCCAGACGCTCTTCTCTATATTACCAGTTACACCACCACCTCTCAGCCAGACAGACTCTTCTCTATATTACCAGTGTTACACCATCACCTCTCAGACAGACTCTTCTCTATATTACCAGTGTTACACCATCACCTCTCAGCCAGACAGACTCTTCTCTATATTACCAGTTACACCATCACCTCTCAGCCAGACAGACTCTTCTCTATATTACCAGTGTTACACCATCACCTCTCAGACAGACTCTTCTCTATATTACCAGTGTTACACCATCACCTCTCAGCCAGACAGACTCTTCTCTATATTACCAGTGTTACACCACCACCTCTCAGCCAGACAGACTCTTCTCTATATTACCAGTTACACCATCACCTCTCAGACAGACTCTTCTCTATATTACCAGTGTTACACCATCACCTCTCAGACAGACCCTTCTCTATATTACCAGTGTTACACCACCACCTCTCAGCCAGACAGACTCTTCTCTATATTACCAGTGTTACACCATCACCTCTCAGACAGACAGACTCTTCTCTATATTACCAGTGTTACACCACCACCTCTCAGACAGACAGACTCTTCTCTATATTACCAGTGTTACACCATCACCTCTCAGCCAGACAGACCCTTCTGTATATTACCAGTGTTACACCATCACCTCTCAGCCAGACAGACTCTTCTCTATATTACCAGTGTTACACCACCACCTCTCAGCCAGACAGACTCTTCTCTATATTACCAGTGTTACACCATCACCTCTCAGCCAGACAGACTCTTCTCTATATTACCAGTGTTACACCACCACCTCTCAGCCAAACAGACCCTTCTCTATATTACCAGTGTTACACCATCACCTCTCAGCCAGACAGACTCTTCTCTATATTACCAGTTACACCATCACCTCTCAGTCAGACAGACTCTTCTCTATATTACCAGTTACACCATCACCTCTCAGTCAGACAGACTCTTCTCTATATTACCAGTTACACCATCACCTCTCAGCCAGACAGACTCTTCTCTATATTACCAGTGTTACACCACCACCTCTCAGACAGACTCTTCTCTATATTACCAGTGTTACACCATCACCTCTCAGCCAGACAGACTCTTCTCTATATTACCAGTTACACCATCACCTCTCAGCCAGACAGACTTTTCTCTATATTACCAGTGTTACACCACCACCTCTCAGCCAGACAGACTCTTCTCTATATTACCAGTGTTACACCATCACCTCTCAGCCAGACAGACTTTTCTCTATATTACCAGTGTTACACCACCACCTCTCAGCCAGACAGACTCTTCTCTATATTACCAGTGTTACACCATCACCTCTCAGACAGACTCTTCTCTATATTACCAGTGTTACACCATCACCTCTCAGACAGACTCTTCTCTATATTACCAGTGTTACACCATCACCTCTCAGCCAGACAGACTCTTCTCTATATTACCAGTGTTACACCATCACCTCTCAGCCAGACAGACTATTCTCTATATTACCAGTGTTACACCACCACCTCTCAGCCAGACAGACTCTTCTCTATATTACCAGTGTTACACCATCACCTCTCAGCCAGACAGACTCTTCTCTATATTACCAGTGTTACACCACCACCTCTCAGACAGACTCTTCTCTATATTACCAGTGTTACACCACCCACCTCTCAGACAGACTCTTCTCTATATTACCAGTGTTACACCATCACCTCTCAGCCAGACAGACTGTTCTCTATATTACCAGTTACACCATCACCTCTCAGCCAGACAGACTTTTCTCTATATTACCAGTGTTACACCATCACCTCTCAGACAGACTCTTCTCTATATTACCAGTGTTACACCACCACCTCTCAGCCAGACAGACTCTTCTCTATATTACCAGTGTTACACCACCACCTCTCAGCCAGACAGACTCTTCTCTATATTACCAGTGTTACACCATCACCTCTCAGACAGACTCTTCTCTATATTACCAGTGTTACACCATCACCTCTCAGACAGACTCTTCTCTATATTACCAGTGTTACACCATCACCTCTCAGACAGACTCTTCTCTATATTACCAGTGTTACACCATCACCTCTCAGACAGACTCTTCTCTATATTACCAGTGTTACACCACCACCTCTCAGCCAGACAGACTCTTCTCTATATTACCAGTGTACACCATCACCTCTCAGCCAGACAGACTTTTCTCTATATTACCAGTGTTACACCACCCACCTCTCAGCCAGACAGACTCTTCTCTATATTACCAGTGTTACACCACCCACCTCTCAGCCAGACAGACTCTTCTCTATATTACCAGTGTTACACCACCACCTCTCAGCCAGACAGACTCTTCTCTATATTACCAGTGTTACACCATCACCTCTCAGACAGACTCTTCTCTATATTACCAGTGTTACACCATCACCTCTCAGACAGACTCTTCTCTATATTACCAGTGTTACTCCATCACCTCTCAGCCAGACAGACTCTTCTCTATATTACCAGTGTTACACCACCACCTCTCAGACAGACAGACTCTTCTCTATATTACCAGTGTTACACCATCACCTCTCAGACAGACTCTTCTCTATATTACCAGTGTTACACCACCACCTCTCAGACAGACAGACTCTTCTCTATATTACCAGTGTTACACCACCACCTCTCAGACAGACAGACTCTTCTCTATATTACCAGTGTTACACCATCACCTCTCAGACAGACAGACTTCTCTATATTACCAGTTACACCATCACCTCTCAGACAGACTCTTCTCTATATTACCAGTTACACCACCACCTCTCAGCCAGACAGACTGTACTCTGTATTATTTGCTAATCATTATCAATGGGACAAAGTAGAATTATTTTCAGTGTTTTGCAGTTCAACTTATTTTTGTTTGTGCCACGTCATTATTTAATCAATAATGTCAATCATTGTAACTGATCCAAGATAGCAATTAACCAATAGGACAGCTGGAGTTGAAGGGACTAACAGACCAGCTGAACCAATAGGACAGCTGGAGTTGAAGAGACTAACAGACCTGCTGAACCAATAGGACAGCTGGAGTTGAAGGGACTAACAGACCTGCTGAACCAATAGGACAGCTGGAGTTGAACGGAATAACAGACCTGCTGAACCAATAGGACAGCTGGAGTTCAAGGGACTAACAGACCTGCTGAACCAATAGGACAGCTGGAGTTAAAGAGACTAACAGACCTGCTGAACCAATAGGACAGCTGGAGTTGAAGAGACTAACAGACCTGCTGAACCAATAGGACAGCTGGAGTTGAAGGGACTAACAGACCTGCTGAACCAATAGGACAGCTGGAGTTGAAGGGACTAACAGACCTGCTGAACCAATAGGACAGCTGGAGTTGAAGGGACTAACAGACCTGCTGAACCAATAGGACAGCTGGAGTTGAAGGGACTAACAGACCTGCTGAACCAATAGGACAGCTGGAGTTGAAGGGACTAACAGACCTGCTGAACCAATAGGACAGCTGGAGTTGAAGGGACTAACAGACCTGCTGAACCAATAGGACAGCTGGAGTTGAAGGGAATAACAGACCTGCTGAACATAAAATTGACATCCCAATTAGGATCTGGCTAGAAATACATAAATCAACCATTGACCTTTATGGTTGTGAGGTCTGGGGTCCGCTCACCAACCAAGAATTCACAAAATGGGACAAACACCAAATTAAGACTCTGCAAGCAGAATTCTGCAAAAACATCCTCCGTGTTCAACGTAAAACACCAGATAATGCAGAGTAGAATTAGGACGATACCCGCTAATTATCAAAATCCAAAAAAGAGAAGTTAAATTCTACAACCACCTAAAAGAAAGCGATTCCCAAACCTTCCTTAACATAGCCATCACCTACAGAGAGATTAACCTGGAGAAGAGTCTCCTAAGCAAGCTGGTCCTGGGGCTCTGTGGAGTCTGTTTGTATTTGTGAACAGAGCCCCAGGACAGAAACACAATTAGACCTAACCAAATCATGAGAAAACAAAAATATAATTACTTGACACTTTGGAAAGAATTCACTGGAAACTGGAACGCTACTTGGCCCTAAACAGAGAGTATGCATGGAATACCTGACCACTGTGACTGACCCAAAATTAACTTTGTACAGACTCAGTGAGCATGGCCTTGCTATTGAGAGAGGCTGCCGTAGGCATACCTGGCTCTCAAGAGAAAACAGGCTATGTGAACACTGCCCACAAAATGAGGTGGAAAAAGGGCTGCACTTCTTAACCTCCTGCCCAATGTATGACCATATTAGAGACACATATTATAAGGACACAGGGCGAGACCCAGATGCAGACACAGGAGGCAGATGGTTGGAGTCTCTGATATTTATTATAATCCAAGGGGCAGGCAAGAGAATGGTTGTGGACAGGCAAGAGATCATCAACAAGGTCAGAGTCCAGGAGGTATAGAGTGGCAGGCAGGCTCGAGGTCAGGGCAGGCAGTCTGGTCAGGCAGGCGGGTTCAGAGTTTTCCTGGGCGTGCTGAGGACACGGTCCAACCCTGTCCCACTCCCCCTTACACTGCTCCATCTGGCCCCTCATCCAGCCGCCTTATACCTCTACCCAGCCTCCACCAGCCCCCTTCAGCGTCCATCCAGCTTCCACCCCCTTCCCTTCCCCACGCCACACTGTGACTACAGCTAGGCCAAGGAACAGGTGGGAATAGGGAAAGGGAATGGGAAAAGGGAAAGGGGGATACCTAGTCAGTTGTCCAACTGAATGTATTCAACTGAAATGTGTCTTACGCATTTAACCCAACCCCTCTAATAATAGGTGACTTAGATTATGATGTTATGGTGGTGGTAGAAATAACCATAGAAACTGAATTACTAGAAAGGAAAAGTCTCTGGATAGACTCAATATGGCTGCCGGAACATTGGCTTGAATGGGCACGTACATTCTAGAGATTTTATGACTATTTACCTATCCCAGCCCCAGTCTATGTTGGTGTGCTGTGGGATATTGAGTGCTGCTGACAGTGTTCCCCACGTCCCCAGGATCTGTCCCACCGCAGGGGAACGGAAGCCTGCCCGCCTGCCGGACTGCCGGACTGACTGTCTGTCTGTCTGTCTAAATGCTGCTTGCTTGTGAGATACAATGGGTTCTCTGGGTTTGTAGAGAGAGTCACAAACGCAGCACCCTGTCTCTATGACGTTTTTCTCTGAAGCTCATTATTCCCTTTCAGAAAGCACAGTGGTTGAGATTGAGTATGGCTCTGTTAAGACCAAATGTGTTTCTGTCTTTCATGGTGTTCACTCATAGTTTTTCTATGGGCAGAATCACTCGAAATCTAAATCAAATCGAAGTTTTGTCGGTCACGTAAACAGATTTGCAGATGTTTTTGCAGGTGCAGCGAAACTCTTATGTTTTTAGCTCCAACAGCGCAGTAATATCTAGCAATACAATAACAATACACACACCACTGTATAACCAACTATATTCCTCTCTGATGTAACTCTGATGAGCATTAATGGATGTGTGTCAGCATTAAGCTTATAAGCTGAGGTTTTCCTGGGTTTGCTGTGCTTACCAAATACAAAATACCAAGAGCCAAAAGCATGTTTGGGAAGACAAGTAAACAGGTTTGGACTGGTTGAATGAGAGGAGGATCACATGTAGCTTAAACACTTACAGTTCCAGGGTTCATACTTAATGAGAACCCTGCGATTCTGGATCACAGCGAAGCATCACTAATTCTATCTTATCAAAGTACATTCATCCCAGGATGAAAATGAGATCCATTGTTCCTTGGTAAAGCCTCTAATGCAAACGGTGTTTAGATTTAAAACGAGCTGATTCTACCGTGTTAAATTGATCTGCGTCCTATATTTGTTCCCTCCATTAGACCAGGGCCCATAGTACACTATATAGGGAATAGGGTGTCATTGGGGACTCACAGTCTTCAAGACTATAGAGTCTTCAGATATTTTGACAGCGCAGTGCAGCAGGGCATGATGGGTTTTGTTCAAACCTGTACGGTACATTTTAGCACGATTTCTTTCTGTCTTCAAAAAAACCCAAACCCCCATTTCTCTCAACAGGCCACATACGGGCAGAGACAGGAGGCTTGACATGAACACTGTAGGAAAACTGGATATTCATATCAGACTTAAAAGGACGTCTGATTAGCATCTATAGGTTAATATTTTGATGATGCAAGCATGGAATATCACGTCCACAATATTTCAGACATTTTCCAGAAATATTTTTAGAAATAAAAGAGTTGTAAGAGGTCAAATCAAATCAAAGTTTATTTGTCACGTGCGCCGAATACAACAGCTGTAGACCTTACAGTGAAATACTTACTTACAGGCTCTAACCAATAGTGCAAAAAAGGTATTAGGTGAACAATAGGTAGGTAAAGAAATAAAACAACAGTAAAAAGACAGGCTATATACACTAGCGAGGCTATAAAAGTAGCGAGGCTACATTCAGACACCGGTTAGTCAGGCTGATTGAGGTAGTATGTACATGTAGATATGGTTAAAGTGACTAAGCCTATATGATGAACAGAGAGTAGCAGTAGCGTAAAAGAGGGGTTGGTGGGTGGCGGGACACAACGCAGATAGCCCGGGTAGCCAATGTGCGGGAGCACTGGTTGGTCGGGCAAATTGTGGTAGTATGTACATGAATGTATAGTTAAAGTGACTATGCATATATGATAAACAGAGAGTAGCAGTTTGTTTTAAAAGTATTTGTTAGAGTAAAATCATAACTACAATACAGAAGCAGTATGATTCCAACATCACTTAACTGGTCCGTAGTTGGATATCCCTGTCATTAGGACAGCAGAGGGTTGGATATCCCTGTCATTAGGACAGCAGACAGGTTGGATATCCCTGTCATTAGGACAGCAGTATGGTTGGATATCCCTGTCATTAGGACAGCAGACTGGTTGGATATCCCTGTCATTAGGACAGCAGCCTGGTTGGATATCCCTGTCATTAGGACAGCAGACTGGTTGGATATCCCTGTCATTAGGACAGCAGACTGGTTGGATATCCCTGTCATTAGGACAGCAGAGGGTTGGATATCCCTGTCATTAGGACAGCAGACAGGTTGGATATCCCTGTCATTAGGACAGCAGACTGGTTGGATATCCCTGTCATTAGGACAGCAGACAGGTTGGATATCCCTGTCATTAGGACAGCAGAGGGTTGGATATCCCTGTCATTAGGACAGCAGACAGGTTGGATATCCCTGTCATTAGGACAGCAGACTGGTTGGATATCCCTGTCATTAGGACAGCAGACTGGTTGGATATCCCTGTCATTAGGACAGCAGACTGGTTGGATATCCCTGTCATTAGGACAGCAGACTGGTTGGATATCCCTGTCATTAGGACAGCAGACTGGTTGGATATCCCTGTCATTAGGACAGCAGACAGGTTGGATATCCCTGTCATTAGGACAGTAGCCTGGTTGGATATCCCTGTCATTAGGACAGCAGACTGGTTGGATATCCCTGTCATTAGGACAGCAGACAGGTTGGATATCCCTGTCATTAGGACAGTAGCCTGGTTGGATATCCCTGTCATTAGGACAGCAGACAGGTTGGATATCCCTGTCATTAGGACAGCAGACAGGTTGGATATCCATGTCATTAGGACAGCAGACTGGTTGGATATCCCTGTCATTAGGACAGCAGAATGGTTGGATATCCCTGTCATTAGGACAGCAGACTGGTTGGATATCCCTGTCATTAGGACAGCAGACTGGTTGGATATCCCTGTCATTAGGACAGCAGACTGGTTGGATAGCCCTGTCATTAGGACAGCAGACAGGTTGGATATCCCTGTCATTAGGACAGCAGACTGGTTGGATATCCCTGTCATTAGGACAGCAGACAGGTTGGATATCCCTGTCATTAGGACAGCAGACAGGTTGGATATCCCTGTCATTAGGACAGCAGACTGGTTGGATATCCCTGTCATTAGGACAGCAGTCTGGTTGGATATCCCTGTCATTAGGACAGCAGACTGGTTGGATATCCCTGTCATTAGGACAGCAGACAGGTTGGATATCCCTGTCATTAGGACAGCAGACAGGTTGGATATCCATGTCATTAGGACAGCAGACTGGTTGGATATCCCTGTCATTAGGACAGCAGTATGGTTGGATATCCCTGTCATTAGGACAGCAGACTGGTTGGATATCCCTGTCATTAGGACAGCAGACTGGTTGGATATCCCTGTCATTAGGACAGCAGACTGGTTGGATAGCCCTGTCATTAGGACAGCAGACAGGTTGGATATCCCTGTCATTAGGACAGCAGACTGGTTGGATATCCCTGTCATTAGGACAGCAGACAGGTTGGATATCCCTGTCATTAGGACAGCAGACAGGTTGGATATCCCTGTCATTAGGACAGCAGACTGGTTGGATAGCCCTGTCATTAGGACAGCAGTCTGGTTGGATATCCCTGTCATTAGGACAGCAGACAGGTTGGATATCCCTGTCATCAGGACAGCAGACAGGTTGGATATCCCTGTCATTAGGACAGCAGACAGGTTGGATATCCCTGTCATTAGGACAGCAGAGCTGGGTTGGATATCCCTGTCATTAGGACAGCAGACAGGTTGGATATCCCTGTCATTAGGACAGCAGACAGGTTGGATATCCCTGTCATTAGGACAGCAGACTGGTTGGATATCCCTGTCATTAGGACAGCAGACTGGTTGGATATCCCTGTCATTAGGACAGCAGACAGGTTGGATATCCCTGTCATTAGGACAGCAGACTGGTTGGATATCCCTGTCATTAGGACAGCAGACTGGTTGGATATCCCTGTCATTAGGACAGCAGACTGGTTGGATATCCCTGTCATCAGGACAGCAGACTGGTTGGATATCCCTGTCATTAGGACAGCAGACTGGTTGGATATCCCTGTCATTAGGACACAGTGTGTGATTCTCATCAGGACAGCAGACTGGTTTCTTTCAGGTGAAGTTTAACAATAAACAGCTGTAACAACAACAGTCTGACAATTACATTATCTCCAGGTCTGCCACAGTCTAATTTACATTCATCAAGATGCATTCAAGCAAGAAATAGATATGGTTATTGAAAACTTTACCAATTCTTTCAACCATTCGAGAGACATGTAGGCCAATGAATGTACAGTGCATTTGGAAAGTATTCAGACTTTGTCCACATTTTGTTACGTTACAGCCTTATTCTAAAATGGATTACATTATTTTCCTCATCAATCTGCACACAATATCCTATATTGACGAAGCGAAAACAGGTTTTTAGAAATGTTTGCAAATGTATAAAGTATTCAGTTCCTTTGATATGAGACTCAAAATTGAGCTCATGTTTCTACAACTTGGAGTCCACCTGTGGTAAATTCAATGATTGGACATGATTTGGAAAGGCACACACCTGTCTATGTAAGGTCCAGCCATTGACAGTGCATGTCAGAGCAAAAACCAAGCCATGAGGTCGAAGGAATTTTCTGTAAAGCTCAAAAAAAGGATTGTGTCGAGGCACAGATTTATTGAAGGATACCAAAACATTTCTGCATCATTGAAGGTCCCCAAGTAGACAGTGGCCTCCATCATTCTTAAATAGAAGAAGTTTGGAAACACCAAGAGTTTTCATAGAGATGGCCGCCTATCGCAGACTGGGGCAAAGGTTCACCTTCCAACAGGACAATGACCCTAAGCACACAGTGAAGACAATGCAGGAGTGGCTTCGGGACAAGTTTCTGAATGTCGTTGAGTGGCCCAGCCAGAGCCCAGACTTGAACACGATCTAACATCTCTAGAGAGAACTGAAAACAGCTGTGCAGCGACGTACCCGATCCAACCTGACAGAGCTTGAGAGGATCTGCAGAGAAGAATGGGGGAAACTCCCCCAAATACAGGTCTGCCAAGCTTGTAGTGTCACACCCAAGAAGACTCGAGGCTGCAATCAACAAAGTACTGAGTAAAGGGTCTGAATACTTATGTAAATGTGATATTTCAGTTAATTTTTATTTATACATTTGCACATAAACAAAACATTTTTTTTGATTTGTTATAATGGGGTATTGTGTGTAGATTGATAAGGGAATTTAGAAAAATAATAATTTTAGAATAAGGCTGTAATGTAACAAAATGTGAAAAAGGTCAAGGGGTCTGAATACTTTCTGAATGCACTGTAAATCCATAGCCTTGCGAGCCAGCTTGATCTTTTCAGATTACATAAATTATTCAAATGCATGTACGTAAGGAAATGTAAGATGTAAGCTATTCAAGGTTTAAAATGCTTTTCCACTTTAAAATATCAGACTTGATTTGCCCTAATTAAAAACCTATCATCCCTATTAATTAAAATCCACATAATAATTCACATGTTGCTGCAGGATAAATTTCCTGTTAGAAATGGGTAAAAGTAAGATGGTACGTTTGTATACATTCTACTTTTTCTTGTGTCACCCACATTATTGTTGAATATTTTAACATCTTCAAAGAATGCATGGTTCCTAGTGAGACAGCACCCCCCCTCTAGAGATCTCTAAACAATGCATGGTTACTAGTGAGACAGCACCACCCCTCTATTGATCTCTACACAATGCATGGTTACTAGTGAGACAGCACCACCCCTCTAGAGATCTCTACACAATGCATGGTTCCTAGTGAGACAGCACCACCCCTCTATAGATCTCTAAACAATGCATGGTTCCTAGTGAGACAGCACCACCCCTCTATAGATCTCTAAACAATGCATGGTTCCTAGTGAGACAGCACCACCCCTCTATAGATCTCTAAACAATGCATGGTTCCTAGTGAGACAGCACCACCCCTCTAGAGATCTCTAAACAATGCATGGTTCCTAGTGAGACAGCACCACCCCTCTATTGATCTCTACACAATGCATGGTTCCTAGTGAGACAGCACCACCCCTCTAGAGATCTCTAAACAATGCATGGTTTCTAGTGAGACAGCACCACCCCTCTAGAGATCTCTACACAATGCATGGTTCCTAGTGAGACAGCACCACCCCTCTAGAGATCTCTACACAATGCATGGTTCCTAGTGAGACAGCACCACCCCTCTATAGATCTCTACACAATGCATGGTTCCTAGTGAGACAGCACCACCCCTCTAGAGATCTCTAAACAATGCATGGTTCCTAGTGAGACAGCACCACCCCTCTAGAGATCTCTACACAATGCATGGTTCCTAATGAGACAGCACCACCCCTCTATAGATCTCTACACAATGCATGGTTCCTAGTGA
The DNA here is from genome assembly GCF_965601325.2 of Salmo salar. Classification (NCBI taxonomy): domain Eukaryota; kingdom Metazoa; phylum Chordata; class Actinopteri; order Salmoniformes; family Salmonidae; genus Salmo; species Salmo salar. Next base: position 9,473,419 of record NC_138295.1, on the reverse strand, counting down.
GACAGCACCACCCCTCTAGAGATCTCTACACAATGCATGGTTACTAGTGAGACAGCACCACCCCTCTAGAGATCTCTACACAATGCATGGTTCCTAGTGAGACAGCACCACCCCTCTAGAGATCTCTAAACAATGCATGGTTCCTAGTGAGACAGCACCACCCCTCTAGAGATCTCTAAACAATGCATGGTTCCTAGTGAGACAGCACCACCCCTCTATAGATCTCTACACAATGCATGGTTCCTAGTGAGACAGCACCACCCCTCTAGAGATCTCTAAACAATGCATGGTTCCTAGTGAGACAGCACCACCCCTCTATTGATCTCTACACAATGCATGGTTACTAGTGAGACAGCACCACCCCTCTATAGATCTCTACACAATGCATGGTTCCTAGTGAGACAGCACCACCCCTCTAGAGATCTCTAAACAATGCATGGTTCCTAGTGAGACAGCACCACCCCTCTAGAGATCTCTACACAATGCATGGTTCCTAGTGAGACAGCACCACCCCTCTAGAGATCTCTAAACAATGCATGGTTCCTAGTGAGACAGCACCACCCCTCTAGAGATCTCTACACAATGCATGGTTACTAGTGAGACAGCACCACCCCTCTAGAGATCTCTAAACAATGCATGGTTCCTAGTGAGACAGCACCACCCCTCTAGAGATCTCTAAACAATGCATGGTTCCTAGTGAGACAGCACCACCCCTCTAGAGATCTCTAAACAATGTATGGTTCCTAGTGAGACAGCACCAGCCCTCTAGAGATCTCTAAACAATGCATGGTTCCTAGTGAGACAGCACCACCCCTCTAGAGATCTCTAAACAATGCATGGTTCCTAGTGAGACAGCACCAGCCCTCTAGAGATCTCTAAACAATGCATGGTTCCTAGTGAGACAGCACCACCCCTCTAGAGATCTCTACACAATGCATGGTTCCTAGTGAGACAGCACCACCCCTCTATAGATCTCTACACAATGCATGGTTCCTAGTGAGACAGCACCACCCCTCTATAGATCTCTACACAATGCATGGTTCCTAGTGAGACAGCACCACCCCTCTAGAGATCTCTAAACAATGCATGGTTCCTAGTGAGACAGCACCAGCCCTCTAGAGATCTCTAAACAATGCATGGTTCCTAGTGAGACAGCACCAGCCCTCTAGAGATCTCTAAACAATGCATGGTTCCTAGTGAGACAGCACCAGCCCTCTAGAGATCTCCATGCTATAGCAATGTTTTGGTTTTCGTGCATATTTTTTCCCGTGTGAAGAAGTTCTGAGAAACAAATCAATCAACTCCTCATAAACCTCTTATCATGCTGCCTTTCATGAGATCATACTGTGTTTAAATACCATCATTTCCTTGTAACCACAAATTAGGGCCCATACAGGCATTGAATAAAAACACATTTGCAAGTCACGCAATCTTCTAAATGACTACCGCCCCATAGCACTCACGTCGGTAGCCATGAAGTGCTTTGAAAGGCTGGTCATGACTCACATCAACACCATCATCCCGGAAACCCTAGACCCACTCAATTTGCATACCGCACCAACAAATCCACAGATAATGCAATCTCAATCGCACTCCACACTGCCCTTTCCCACCTGGACAAATGGAACACCTATGTGAGAATGCTGTTCATTGACTACAGCTCAGCGTTCAACACCATAGTGTTCACAAAGCTCATCACTAAGCTAAGGACCCCGGGACTAAACACCTCCCTCTGCAACTGGATCCTGGACTTCTTGACGGGCCGCCCCCAGGTGGTAAGAGTAGGCAACAACACGTTTGCCACTCTGATCCTTAACACTGGAACCCCTCAGGGGTATGTACTTAGTCCCCTCCTGTGCTCCCTGTTCACCCACAACTGCGTGGCCAAGCACGACTCCAACACCATCATTAAGTTTGCTGACGACACAACAGTGGTAGGTTTAGTCACTGACAATGATGAGACAGCCTATAGGGAGGAGGTCAGAGACCTGTCAGTGTGGTGCCAGGACAACAACCTCTCCCTCAACATGAGCAAGACCAAGGAGATGTTAGTGGACTACAGGAAAAGGAGGACCGAGCACGCCCCCATTCACATCGACGGGCTGTAGTGGATAACACCTTTTCCCCATGAGGAGACTGAAAAGATTCTGGCTGGGTCCCCAGATCCTCAAAAAGTTCTACAGCTGCACCATTGAGAGCATCCTGACCAGTTACATCACCTCCTGGTATGGCAACTGCTTGGCATCTCACCATAAGGCTCAACAGAGGGCACTGCGTATGGCCCACTACATCACTGGGGCCAAGCTTCCTGCCATCTATGACCTACATACTAGGCGATGTCAGAGGAAGGCCCAAAAAATGGTCAAAGACTCCAGTCACGCAAGTCATAGACTGTTGTCTCTGCTACCGCACGGCGTACCAGAGGTACCAGAGCCCCAAGTCTAGGTCCAAAAGGCTCCTTAACAGCTTCTATCCCCAAGCCATAAGACTCCTGAACAATATCAAATGGCCACCGGACTATTTGCATTGACACCCCCCCTCCCCTTTGTTTTTACACTGCTGCTACTCGCTGTTTATTATCTATACATAGTCACTTTACCTCTACCTATATGTACAAATTACCTTGACTAACCTGTACCCCCGCACATTGGCTCGGTACCGGTACCCCCTGTATATAGCCTCGTTATTGTTATGTTATTGCTACTTTTTTTGTATGTTTTTTTTTGTTACTTTAGTTTATTTAGTAAATATTTTCTTAACTATATTTTCTTAAAACTGCGTTGTTGGTATAGGGCTATTAAGTAAGCATTTCACGGTAAGGTCTACACCTGTTGTATTCAGCATTTCACGGTAAGGTCTACACCTGTTGTATTCAGCATTTCACGGTAAGGTCTACACCTGTTGTATTCTGCACATTTGACAAATAACATTTGATTTGATTAGATTTGAGCAATAAAGTAGCACTTTGGTCTTTTGGGCGGATTTTGGAATGTCTCAGAACTTTGATCGTCCCAAGCTGTGAAACAGAGGCCTCAAGTATTTTCCCAGGTTGTCATTAGATCTTCACATATCCACTGGAATATAAACACAACTAATCTTTGAATTTACTTAAAACATATTTTTGAAAATCTTAAATGGTTATTTTGCCTTCTGTCAAGTCATTCCCAAAAGAATGCTGAGTTAACAGACCCTCTTGGCTGGTTCTGACCTTTCAGTCAATGCTGAATACATCCACTGTTCCACTGCAGTCAAAGACAACACTAAAGACAACCGTTATTCTTCGATCGTCGATGAATTCCCATTTCCACCCTTAGTTGAGAAGCTACAGATGTAGAATCCTAATTTGACCAGTTTCTCACAGCATGAAAATAATCCTGTACCAAGAGGAAATGTGAATTATTGTGTGGATTATAGTTAATGGGCATTTTTGTAAGGGTTGTTAACTGTTTTGTTTTAATTGAATTACAAACTTCAGAAGCCTTTTTAAACCTTGAATATAGTAGAAGTTTGCATTTCCTGCAGTGCAGGTTGAAATATCCTGCAACAACAGGGTTATCAAATTAAGACCCTACATCTGTAATAATGGTGTAATCTGAAACTGTGTTCAACCTCCCTAACAAGCTAACAGCTCTAACAGTCTTCCTAAAAGCACTGTTCTTTGACTGACTGCCACCACCAAGTAAATACTCCACACAGACAGAGACAGTGTGTATATTACTGAGTGTGTGTGTGTGTGTGTTTGTGTGTCTGCTGTTCAGGTGGTCAGTGGTTGGAGGCTGGTGTTTACTTGTTGAAGACACCTGAAAGCCCAGAGTGTGTGTGTGTGTGTGTGTGTGTGTGTGTGTGTGTGTGTGTGTGTGTGTGTGTGTGTGTGTGTGTGTGTGTGTGTGTGTGTGTGTGTGTGTGTGTGTGTGTGTGTGCCTTGGCCACTCTGACAGCCCAGCCCAACAGACTTAAGAAAGATCTTCTATCTTGTATCTTTGTGGGATGAGGAGAGGTGCTTTCTATTCACTCAGCGACAGAAAAACAAGGCTTACTCCTGTATTTACCTGCAGGATGGATCCTTATCTGTTAGGAGGGGCGAGTGAGAATGTTACATTTCAGTCTGTTTGGCCCCAAAGTAATTTGGGGTAATTACTGTAATGTTAGTTGATGTCTCCAAAATATTACAGTCACACAAATCTAAATCAAGTTATCAACAAATTAATACACACTGCAGTGTTTTTTACTAGAATTTAGAATTTAGAGTTTACAATGTGAAATTTAGAATTTAGAATTTAGAGTTTACAATGTGAAATTTAGAATTTAGAGTTTACAATGTGAAATTTAGAATTTAGAATTTAGAGTTTACAATGTGAAATTTAGAATTTAGCTTTTGAAATTAGTTCCATTTTAACTTTAAATGTTCTCCTCTTTCTGAATATTCTAGAATGTGCTACATCATTCTGCCCCCCAGCCCTTGTGTTACATGACCCTATTTACCCTGGGGAAAAGGAAGGGGGTGCAAATAAGTGAACATACTGACAGACACACTAAACAAAAGTTAAAGTAGTATTTATGTTGTATGACTGACTGGGGTTAAACAGAGAGACCTTCATCCATCCATCATTCACGTGTTTAAGAGTATGGTCAATAGATTCTACTATCTGACTGTTGACAAAATGCCTTTCACTGCCTCACTGCCCATTACCTGGCAGTCTGTCTAGAGGTTAGAGAGGAAAGTGGTTCCCAACATGTCAGATATGGGACCTGACCTACCGGATAACATCTGTATGGGTTGTATTGACTTGTTTCCTACCTATTTTATTGTCTTGAGAGACAGATAGATAGAACAACCTATGGGAACATTATTCAATAATTACCATACTGTCTGTATATACTTCAATAAAAGTGTGTTAAGTATCTTTTTGGATTCATTTTCTTTTTATATACAATATATATATATATATATACACTACCGGTCAAAAAATCTTTATTTTTACTATTTTCTACATTGTAGAATAATAGTGAAGACATCAAAACTATGAAATAATACATATAGTAGTAACCTACATTTCTTTAAATATATTTTACATTTGAGATTCTTCAAAGTAGTCACCCTTTTCCTTAATGACAGCTTTGGAGACTTTTGGCATTCTCTCAACCAGCTTCATGAGGAATGCTTTTTCAACAGTCTTGGAGTTCCCACATATGCTGACCACTTGTTGGCTGCTTTTCCTTCACTCTGCGGTCCAACTCATCCCAAACCATCTCAATTGGGTTGAGGTCGGGTGATTGTGGAGGCCAGGTCATCTGATGCAGCACACCATCACTCTCCTTCTTTGTCAAACATCCCTTACACAACCCTAACCCTAACCCTAACCCTAACCCAACCCTAACCCTAACCCTAACCCTAACCCTAACCCTAACCCTAACCCTCTGAACAGTTGATGTTGATGTGTCTGTTACTTGACCTCTGTGAAGCATTTATTTGGGCTGCAATTTCTGAGGCTGGTAACTTTAATGAACTTATCCTCTGCAGCAGAGGTAACTCTGCGTCTTCCTTTCCTGTGGCTGTCCTCATGAGAGCCAGTTTCATCATAACGCTTGATGGTTTCTGCGACTGCACTTGAAGAAACTTTCAAAGTTTCAAAGACATGAAGGCCAGTCAAGTTTCCGCATTGACTGGCCTTCATGTCTTAAGTAATGATGGACTGTCATTTATCTTTGCTTATTTGAGCTGTTCTTGCCATAATATGGACTTGGTCTTTTACCAAACAGGGCTATCTTCTGTATACCACCCCTACCTTGTCACAACACAACTGATTGACTCAAACACATTAAGAATTAATTAAATTCCACCAATGAACTTTTAACAAGGCACACCTGTTAATTGAAATGCATTCCAGGTGACTACCTCATGAAGCTGGTTGAGAGAATGCCAAGAGTGTGCAAATCTGTCGTCAAGGCAAAGGGTGGCTATTTGAAGAATTTCAAATATAAAATATATTTTGATTTGTTTAACACTTTTTTAGTTACTACATGATTCCATATCTGTTATTTCATAGTTTTGATGTCTTCACTATTATTCTTCAATGTACAAAATAGTAAAAATAAAGAAAAACCCTGGAATGAGTTGGTGTTCTAAAACTTTTGACTGGTACTGTATATAAATAGTTTCTGCAGGATTGAGAGAATTCCCACCCTGCAGATTATCCAGTCTGGCCATACAGTTCATGAATCATGATTTTAAAAACCGGTCCTGCTTCTTACTGCTTTGGATGACTGTAAAACTAAATCCTGAATACACAATTAAATGCTATTCAAATTAAAAACATTGCAAAACCGACATCTATGCAATGCCAAGCGTTTCTTCACCAGCATTAAGGCTGTGTCTGCTCTTGATCGTCATCTGAAAGTATTCTTCATCTGACAGGTGCCCCTGCTGCTGCTGGCCCAGTACCCACCTTCTGTTGTCTTTGTAGGCCATACCCAACAGACTCCCTCTCTTCCCCCTGACGTCCATGTGTTAACTGTGCCCCTGGAAAGGTCACGTTCTGGCACGGTCCTTGTGGCCTGCTTACATGAATCTCAATGCCTGGAGGAATTGAGGAGGAACCAAGGAGGCTGTTCTGTTCTGACTTCCTCACTCTGATGCTTCTGTCCTGAACGGTTCTAACAATAAATTATAGACTTTTGAAAGCACACTTCAATTGTCTTACTACCTAGAGTTGTCTTTTTCATCTTCAGTGTGCACCACTCTTCCTGCACCTGGGTTTGAAAGAGATGTACAGTGAATATCGACAGTTTTTCCCCCCCTACTCTGTCCTGAACCACGTTGACGCCTAACAGTACCACTAAACCCCATGGTGAAGACTGAGGACAGATGCTTCACTTCCTGAGAGAATCAAATATCTCCTTTAACTCTGGCTCGTTCACCTCATTCAACGCCCTCGGTTAACTTGCTGAGAGTTGTACTGAGCATGAGCAGTAAGCCACTGTTCACAAAACAAAAAGATAAAGGTTGTTAACCTGCGGGTGTAATCAGCAGAACTACAGCACAGCACTACACCCTGACCATAGAGAGCCATTGTTTCTCTATGGTGTAGTAGGTCAGGGCGTGACTAGGGGGTAGTCTAGTTTATATTTCTATGTTGTGTTCTAGTTTATATTTTCTATGTTGGTGTTTTGTATGATTCCCAATTAGAGGCAGCTGGTAATCATTTCTAATTGAGGATCATATTTAAGTAGCTATTTTTCCCACCTGTGTTTGTGGGATATTGTTTTGTGCACCACGTAGTCACATTTAGTTGATTTTGCTTGAAGTTTCACTTTGGAACAAAGATGTGGAACTCTACACACGCTGCACCTTGGTCCCGTTCTTACGACAACCGTGACACTACAGCAGAACAGCAGCACTACATTTTAGTCATTTAGCAGTCGCTCTTATCCAGAGCGACTTACAGTAGTGAATACATACAGCACTACAGCACTACAGTAGCACTACAGTATTACAGCACTACAGTATTACAGCACTACAGTAGCACTACAGTATTACAGCACTACAGCAGCACTACAGCACTACAGCAGCACTACTGCAGTATTACAGCACTACAGTAGCACTACAGTATTACAGCACTACAGTAGCACTACAGTATTACAGCACTACAGCACTACAGTATTACAGCACTACAGCAGTACTACAGTATTACAGCACTACAGCATTACAGCACTACAGCACTACAGTATTACAGCACTACAGTAGCACTACAGTATTACAGCACTACAGTATTACATCACTACAGTAGCACTACAGTATTACAGCACTACAGTATTACAGCACTACAGTAGCACTACAGTATTACAGCACTACAGCACTACAGTAGCACTACAGTATTACAGCACTACAGCAGCACTACAGTATTACAGCACTACAGTAGCACTACAGCGCTACATCACTACAGCGCTACATCACTACATCACTACACCACTACAGTACTACAGCACTACATCGCTACAGCACTACAGCGCTACATCGCTACAGCGCTACAGCGCTACATCACTACAGCGCTACAGCACTACAGCCCTACAGCCCTACAGCACTACAGCCCTACAGCACTACAGCATTACAGCAGCACTACAACACTACAGCCCAACAGCCCACAGAGAGCTAATGTTTTGCCATACTGTCATAAATGATCCTGCTAAATGTCACTCAGTGTTTGATAGATTCACGTCTACTGCCTAGTTAAGTAAAGGTTAAATGAATCAAATATAATACTATTGATGACACTTAATTCATTGGGATCTTATTTTGACCAGCAACAGGATTTGAACATTTTAACATTTAGTCCATAATGTTGCTTGATGGTGGTTAGGCTATTAGCTGACCAGAGTAAGACAGGATTTGATTTCCCAAACCTGCGAGTTAGACTATCCAAACAGGACAGGCACACCAACAACAAGTGTTTCAATACACACCCTGAGAGTACTGAGCTGTTCTCTGGCCCCAGCCCAGCAGGCCAACATGAAAAAAATACAGCCCACAATCTGTGCACAGGCACCCGTGGGTGTGTGTGTGTGTGGTGTGTAAGTGTGTGTGTGTGTGTGTGTGTGGTGTATGTGTGTGTGTGTGTGTGAGGGAGGAGTAGGTGGGAGAAGTGGGAGGGGACCATGGAGTTCCTCAGGGTACTAGGAGTGTCTTTGTACTCTACTGCAAAGCTCCTGAGTGGAACGGAGTGAGTAACACTAGCTAGCTACTGACACGGATGGAGTTTACAATATTGCATGTGTGGTTTTTGGGATTCCCATGAGATGGAAGAAGAACAGTGCGTGTCACTCTCGTTTTGCTGGATCTGTAAAATCCCTAAAGCATAAGAGGAAAAGAAAAAGAAGGGCTTAACTCAGAGGACCTTGGGTAAGTTAACACTACAACGGCAGGTAGCCTAGTGGTTAGAGAGTTGGATTAGTAACCCAAAGGTTGCTAGATCGAATCCCAGAGTTGACAAGGTACAAATCTGTCATTCTCCCCCTGAACAAGGCAGTTAACCCACTGTTCCTAGGCCGTCATTGTAAATAACAAGTTGTTCTTAACTGACTTGCCTAGTTACAGGTTGTTTTAGAAGGGGTCAACTCAGAGGACCTTGGTTAAGTTTCTGTTCTGTCATGTCAGTGTTGACTGATGCTAGCTTAACTTTAGCTACTGAGGTTTTTGACATTTCTAAGCAGCCTTACAAATCTTAAAGTCTTACAAATCATAAGAATTTCTAACATGTTTTATTGATTTTTAATGCATTCTAAAGTTATTCTAAACATGTATATGCAGTTAATAAGGATTATTCATCAAAGTGTTACCAAGTGACTTACTGTGAACGTACTGTTGATCCTGAGTGGCGTCATGTCTGGGCATGGCTTAGGGTATGTCACAATGTGGTAACAGTTTGCATTTAGTGCACTATTTGGGACTATTTCATTTCACTATAAGCAGTTTTCTGTAGTTTTGTATGTATACATTGTGCAGGAGATACGTAATTGCTGTGAAATATGCATGGAATTGAGCTAAACTTGCTCGTGGAGGAAATCCCTAGTATTTCATTAAAAAAATTAATCATTATTCAAGTACTCTCGATATAAAGTTGCTTTGTTCATAAGTTGTCGCTGAGTTGTTTCTCGTTCTGTCTACCCTAGTTGACCCCTGTTTACTGAAGAAAAAAACTTTCCAAGAGTGGCTTAATTTGTCCCCAGTAGGATCAATTGGTTTCTGTCACTGAGATGTGTTGACTCTAGTACTTTACATTTAAACAGACGCTCATTCAGCAGTCACTCTTATCCAGAGCAACGTGAGTGCATAATAAATAAATATATACTGTACTCTATACCATCTTGCCTATGCCGCTCGGCCAACACTCATCCATATATTTTTATGTACATATTCTTATTCATTCCTTTACACTTGTGTGTATAAGGTAGTTGTTGTGAAATTACTTGTTAGATATTACTGCACGGTCGGAACTAGAAGCACAAGCATTTCGCTACACTCACATTAACATCTGCTAACCACGTGTATGTGACAAATAAAATTGGATTTGATTTGATTTGAAATACATGCGTACTGGTTCCCTTGTGAGAAGCCAACCCACAACCCTGGCATTGCAAACACCACGCTCTACCACCGTACCACCTGTGATAATCTGTGAGAAGTTGACGGTCTGAACTTTTTAATTTAAGTAGCTATGACAGACGGATGGCCCATCAGATAACCTCCTGGAAGCCCTCACATCCATTTCCATTACGGAGACTTCCCTGTCTTCCCATTTTACCTCCCGTTCATATTCCTGCATGCCTGAACAAATGACTGCTTTTTTGGTGCTCTGAAGATCTAGGAGTTGATGAGTGCCTGTTGTACATCACATTCCTGAACCTGGAATAACCTTCACAGTGATGTTACAGCGAGGGGAGGTTTACCAATAGATAGGTATGTGTAGGTGTGACGCACTACATTAGACTGAAGAGATTTGACTGGTCCACTCCCAGTCATTTAGTTAATTGATCTGCCTGTGGCACAGGGTGTGGGGAGGTAACTAACGGATGATGTCCAGAGATACTGGGTGGGAGATGTAACTAACGGATGATATCCAGAGATACTGGGTGGGAGATGTAACTAACGGATGATGTCCAGAGATACTGGGTGGGAGATGTAACTAACGGATGATGTCCAGAGATACTGGGTGGGAGATGTAACTAACGGATGATATCCAGAGATACCGGGTGGGAGAGGTAACTAACGGATGATATCCAGAGATACCGGGTGGGAGAGGTAACTAACGGATGATGTCCAGAGATACTGGGTGGGAGATGTAACTAACGGATGATATCCAGAGATACCGGGTGGGAGAGGTAACTAACGGATGATATCCAGAGATACCGGGTGGGAGAGGTAACTAACGGATGATGTCCAGAGATACTGGGTGGGAGATGTAACTAACGGATGATGTCCAGAGATACTGGGTGGGAGAGGTAACTAACGGATGATATCCAGAGATACCGGGTGGGAGATGTAACTAACGGATGATGTCCAGAGATACCGGGTGGGAGAGGTAACTAACGGATGATGTCCAGAGATACCGGGTGGGAGATGTAACTAACGGATGATGTCCAGAGATACCGGGTGGGAGATGTAACTAACGGATGATATCCAGAGATACCGGGTGGGAGATGTAACTAACGGATGATGTCCAGAGATACTGGGTGGGAGATGTAACTAACGGATGATATCCAGAGATACCGGGTGGGAGATGTAACTAACGGATGATATCCAGAGATACCGGGTGGGAGATGTAACTAACGGATGATGTCCAGAGATACTGGGTGGGAGATGTAACTAACGGATGATGTCCAGAGATACTGGGTGGGAGAGGTAACTAACGGATGATGTCCAGAGATACTGGGTGGGAGATGTAACTAACGGATGATGTCCAGAGATACTGGGTGGGAGATGTAACTAACGGATGATGTCCAGAGATACCGGGTGGGAGATGTAACTAACGGATGATGTCCAGAGATACTGGGTGGGAGATGTAACTAACGGATGATGTCCAGAGATACTGGGTGGGAGATGTAACTAACGGATGATGTCCAGAGATACTGGGTGGGAGAGGTAACTAACGGATGATGTCCAGAGATACTGGGTGGGAGATGTAACTAACGGATGATGTCCAGAGATACTGGGTGGGAGATGTAACTAACGGATGATGTCCAGAGATACCGGGTGGGAAATGTAACTAACGGATGATGTCCAGAGATACTGGGTGGGAGATGTAACTAATGGATGAAGTCCAGAGATACTGGGTGGGAGATGTAACTAATGGCTGATGTCCAGAGATACTGGGTGTGGGGGTAACTCACTGATCCAGAAAGGGTCATTGTTCAGAGTAGTGGTCTATGGAATAACTTAGGCTGACTGCTGCTGAACTACTTTCTAAGTCCACAAATAGGTTGTGTTTGAACATTTGGCCACTTCCCCATTTGATAAAGTTGAGCCAATATACTGAATAATGAAATACATTATACTGTGAGCTGTGCTTATTGTGTTCTAGAATAACCATAATCAACAACACTTCACATTAAGTGTTATACTTGAGAAAAGATTTAGTAGGATAAGGAATTCATAATTGCCAGAATGTAGTTCCAAAGCAGCCTGGTTGCCTGGCAGACACAGTACAAAGCTGTAATAGAGGTATGTACATAAATGCACAGTGGAATTTCCATCAGAAACATGCATGTAGGTATTCATTTATTTCCTGCATGACTGATGGTGGGAAGACATGTTGACTCATAGCTAGTTTCTAACCACACATCTTGATGTTTATAATAGAAGGCCTGATGGTGATGATGATGATGATGATGATGATGATGATGATGATGATGATGTGTAGAAGGCCTGGTGATGATGAGGATTGTAGAAGGCCTGGTGATGATGATGATGATGATGATGATGATGATGATGATGATTGTAGAAGGCCTGGTGATGATGAGGATTGTAGAAGGCCTGGTGATGATTGTAGAAGGCCTGGTGATGATGATGATGATTGTAGAAGGCCTGATGATGATGATGATGATGATGATGATTGTAGAAGGCCTGATGATGATGATGATTGTAGAAGGCCTGATGATGATGATGATGATGATGATGATGATGATGATGATTGTAGAAGGCCTGATGATGAAGATGATTGTAGAAGGCCTGGTGATGATCGTGGGGAGAGATTCACATCAACTCTACTATGTAAATGGGGAATAAGGAACCCTCAAGGATTGGTAGACAAATTATCAAAATAAATCACCCCGCTCCTCCGCTCTCTCCACTGGCTTCCAGTTGAAGCTCGCATCCGCTACAAGACCATGGTGATTGCCTACGGAGCTGTGAAGGGAACGGCACCTCCATACCTTCAGGCTCTGATCAGGCCCTACACCCAAACAAGGCCACTGCGTTCATCCACCACTGGCCTGCTGGCCCCCCTACCTCTGAGGAAGCACAGTTCCCGCTCAGCCCAGTCAAAACTGTTCGCTGCTCTGGCACCCCAATGGTGGAACAAGCTCCCTCACGACGCCAGGACAGCGGAGTCAATCACCACCTTCCGGAGACACCTGAAACCCCACCTCTTTAAGGAATACCTAGGATAGGATAAAGTAATCCTTCTAACCCCCCCCCCCCCCCCTTAAAAGATTTAGATGCACTATTGTAAAGTGGTTGTTCCACTGGATATCATAAGGTGAATGCACCATTTTGTAAGTCGCTCTGGATAAGAGCGTCTGCTAAATGACTTAAATGTAAATGTAAATGTTTACACCAGTAATTTTAGTGTGAAAAAAAATCAAGGGCTCACCGAATAGATCCCACAGATTAGACCTCACAGATTGGATCTCACAGTTTAGATCCCACAGATTAGACCTCACAGATTGGATCTCACAGTTTAGATCTCACAGATTAGACCTCACAGATTGGATCTCACAGTTTAGATCTCACAGATTAGACCTCACAGATTAGATCTCACAGATTAGACCTCACAGATTAGACCTCACAGATTAGACCTCACAGATTAGTTTTATCCTGTGCTTTGCACACTTAATTTAGGGCTCTTTTCAATCTGTATGGCTGAAGCGTTACAGATTGCACAATAGAAATTCAAAGGTCATTTCTGATTGAGCCGACATATGCAGCGTTTACTGTGAGTGCAGTCTCCGACAACATGTGAACACTGCCTTCACATTTTAATTTTCGCTTTAGCGCTGAACAGCCACAATACGGATTGAATAGAGCCCTAAGGCAATATAACATTTCACAGAGAAAAATAGTAAAACAGAGGGAGAGAGAGAGAGACAGAGCGAGAGAGAGAGAGAGAGAGAGAGAGAGAGAGAGAGAGGGGAAAGAGAGGCGAGAGAGAGAGTTAGAGGGAGGGGGCGAGAGAGAGAGCGAGAGAGATGGAGGGGGTGAGAGAGAAAGAGAGAGGGAAAAAGAGAGAGGGAGAGAGGAGAGAGAGAGATAGAGGGAGGGTGCGAGAGAGAGAGTAAGAGAGAGGGAAAAAGAGAGAGGGAGAGATCAATGAGCAGGTATAAATCATCGCTAAAAAATGCTGCCAACTTTGCCCCAAATAAATACCTTTACAAGTGATGTTGAAATGTGATCTGTGAAATGTGAGCTGTTCTGAGCAGCATGGCTGAGCGTGTACCTACAGCTCATGACTGCGGGGGTTGAATGAGGAGGAGGAGGACAGACAGGAACACACACACACAGGAGGAAGACAGGCAGGAACACACAGGAACATGAACAGGTGAACATCCCACAGCTAACATCAGACAGACCTCAGTTATCTGACTGCCTGAGGATCTTACCCTCCGAGCAGCACAGCACTGCCAGCCAGCTGTTTATAAGACAAACATTTCCTTTTAACCACAACATCTGGAAATTAAATGGTTAAACTCCTGTTCCCTACATAGCGCACTACTTTTGACCACAGTGAAATACTTACTTACGAGCCCCTAACCGACAGTGCAGTTAAAAAAAATACGGATAAGAATAAGAGATAAAAGTATCTACATTTATAATCAGGCAGTCAGTGATTATAAACGTAATTAGAGCAGTAAAAATAAATGTTTTTCTCCTACCCGTGGTATACGATCTGATATACCACGGCTGTCAGCCAATCAGCATTCAGGGCTCAAACCACCCAGTTTATAATAAGGAAAAATGTCCCGTTACCTAAGGGAATGTTTTAAGGGTGTTGCACAGAGCCCCTCACACATTTTCTTATGTAGGTCATGTTTTAGGGTAGTTTGAAAGCATATAAGCAGAAAGAGTCTCTGGTTACCATAGAGACAACCTGGTTCACTGAATGAACTTCTTGTCAGAGATCACATTTATTTAGAGATAGAAAAATATAACTTCTACATTCTAGACAGAAGAAACAAATTGATTCAGAAGATATTAAAACATGTTTATTTTAGTTACTTTTTTCTCAACTAGTTTCGATTACTTTCTAGCACGTCAAGCTAACTTACAGAGTAGACAGCTAGCTAGCTTTGTAGCCACGGACTGTGCACCTTCCATTGTTTAGCTAGCTTGCTGGTGGATGTTTTACTTTTAAAACCAGCATAGAAGAAAGCAACATTCACCTTTACAAATGTTGTTTACATTGATATCCAAACTGAAGCACTTAAGGGACCTCATGGGCACCCTGAACTTGTTCACTTCATTTAAGGGGGAAATTCACCTTCAAATGTTTTGTGCAACTGAATTAAAGTTAAGGAAACATTAAGGGAAAAGATAAGGGGAAAATGTACTTACGGTGTTTTATGCAACCAGGCCCTGATCCTTTGATTAGGTGGACAACATGTCAGTTCATGCTGCAAGAGCTCTGATACATTGGAGGATGTCCTCCGGAAGTTGTCATAATTACAGTATATGTATATGGAAGGGGGTGAGAACTATGAGTCTCTTAGCTTTTGTATTGAAGTCAGTGTTACCAGAGGAGGACAGAAACTAGATGTCCTCAGGCTACACCATGGTGCTACCCTACAGAGTGCTACTGCAGACCTTCATTGCAAAACGGTGTTTTATTCTGTTATTTGGTGACGTGTATATATTTAGTATAGATTTTATCTAAACATGTTTTAAATGTTTCACTATTTTTATGACATTCACTAAGGAGGATGGTCCTCTCCTTCCTCCTCTGAGGAGCCTCCACTGGTTGACACTCTATGAAGTGAAAGGTTAGTTATATAAACAATCATTTGTTCATAGCTACAGTAAAAGAGTGAGAGGTATGTAAGTTTTCAAGGAACAGCTTAAGCGTTCCTCTCACTCCAGATCTCTCTGACATCTCCGGTAATCTTCAGATGTTAGAGAAATGAAAAGGTAACAGTCATGGAGCTGATAAACGTCAACTCTGGTCATTCAAAGTGCCGAGAGAAGGTAAAATCACCATGCAGGAATACTGGAGTCTTTATTGTAGCCAGATACAGCATTAAGAACGAGAACATTTAACCTTAAGAACTTAACCTTTGATTTATTTAGAGTTGTGGATATAATCCTACTAATTTGAATATTTGAAGTCTTCGTTTTTATTGGCAAATGTATAACTTATTGTTATCCAGTAGAGAAAAGTGTCCGTACTGTATATATTCCACTATCAGTCTTATGAATTTTTGAACTTTAAAGTTGTTTACATTTAGGAGTAAAAGGTTAACGTCTGAACAGCCTACGCTGAGCAGAAGACAGCTCAGAACAGAGACGAACAGTCACAATATTTACATTTAGATAAAAGTGGTGACAACCCACCAAATCCTGTTTAATACCTGTCATCACGTAACAAATCCTGTTTTATACCTGTCACCACATAACAAATCCTGTTTTATACCTGTCACCACATAACAAATCCTATTTTATACCTGTCACCACGTAGAAATCCTGTTTAAAACCTGTCACCACATAACAAATCCTGTTTTATACCTGTCACCATGCAACAAATCCTGTTTTATACCTGTCACCACATAACAAATCCTGTTTTATACCTGTCACCACATAACAAACCCTGTTTTATACCTGTCACCACATAACAAATCCTGTTTTATACCTGTAACCACATAACAAATCCTGTTTTATACCTGTCACCACATAACAATTCCTGTTTTATGCCTGTCACCACATAACAAATCCTGTTTTATACCTGTCACCACATAACAAATCCTGTTTTATGCCTGTCACCACATAACAAATCCTGTTTTATACCTGTCACCACATAACAAATCCTGTTTTATACCTGTCACCACATAACAAATCCTGTTTTATACCTGTCACCACATAACAAATCCTATTTTATACCTGTCACCACATAACAAATCCTGTTTTATACCTGTCACCACATAACAAATCCTGTTTTATACCTGTCACCACATAACAAATCCTATTTTATACCTGTCACCACATAACAAATCCTGTTTTATACCTGTCACCACATAACAAATCCTGTTTTATGCCTGTCACCACATAACAAATCCTGTTTTATACCTGTCACCACATAACAAATCCTGTTTTATACCTGTCACCACATAACAAATCCTGTTTTACGCCTGTCATCACGTAACAAATCCTGTTTTATGCCTGTCATCACGTAACAAATCCTGTTTTATACCTGTCACCACATAACAAATCCTGTTTTATACCTGTCACCACATAACAAATCCTATTTTATACCTGTCACCACATAACAAATCCTGTTTTATACCTGTCACCACATAACAAATCCTGTTTTATGCCTGTCACCACATAACAAATCCTGTTTTATACCTGTCACCACATAACAAATCCTGTTTTATGCCTGTCACCACATAACAAATCCTGTTTTATACCTGTCACCACATAACAAATCCTGTTTTATGCTTGTCATCACGTAACAAATCCTGTTTTATGCCTGTCATCACGTAACAAATCCTGTTTTATACCTGTCACCACATAACAAATCCTGTTTTATACCTGTCACCACATAACAAATCCTGTTTTAGGCCTGTCACCACATAACAAATCCTGTTTTATACCTGTCACCACATAACAAATCCTGTTTTATGCCTGTCATCACGTAACAAATCCTGTTTTATGCCTGTCATCACGTAACAAATCCTGTTTTATGCCTGTCATCACGTAACAAATCCTGTTTTATGCCTGTCACCACGTAACAAATCCTGTTTTATACCTGTCATCATGCAACAAACCCTGTTTTATACCTGTCGTCACGTAAAAAATCCTGTTTTATACCTGTCATCACATAACAAATCCTGTTTTATACCTGTCATCATGCAACAAATCCTGTTTTATTAACACATGTTGACAAATGCTTTATTATGATGATTTAATTATCAGTTGTTGCACTCAAGAGAAAAGAATATTGACATGGGGGAGAAAGGCACCACCTGTCTAATGCTGCTCTGAGGCTGTTTCTTGTCTTCGAACAATGTATTGCTTTGCTTTGGTCAAGGCATGTTAGAACAGGAGACAAATTCCTCACAGAAGGCTTTCAGTGTGGTGCTGTGTCATTGGGTGTTTAACGCTCACATTGTATTGTTCAGACAGGAACAGGTACTAGGGAAATGACTGATATGTTCACAATCTGGTCAAAGAGCTGTATTATGTATGTACTTATACATGAGTTATTGAACTATATACTGCATTGATAAAATAAAAATAAATAAAAAATATGTATATTTGTTCCTGGCATATGAACTAAAACTGTCCCTCTTTTTCTCTCTCTCTCTCTCTCTCTCTCTCTCTCTCTCTCTCTCTCAGCGCTGAGGATCCTGCTGATGACAGTGAAGATGGTTACAACAGACACAAGTACACTACTCTTAGTGGTAGCAGTCTTTCTAAACCTAGTAGCAAGTAACGAGTACCACAATTGGCGCTTGGGAAAGGAGCTTGGAAAGGACAGCTCTCCCATGAGGTTCACCTATCATCTCTACAATGCCACCATTAATGAGAACTCAGCCCCCAGGACTGCTGTGGAGAGTCCCATCAAGATGGGCATCGTAGTGACCGATCCTTTCTGGGACATCAAGTTCAAACTCGTCTCTGGAGACGACGACGGCCTATTCAAAGCGGAGGAGGTCAGAGTAGGGGATTTCTGCATCCTGCGAATCAAAACGCGAAGCAGTATTTCTGCATCACTAAACAGGGAAGTAAGAGACAGCTATACTCTCACCATTGAAGCCACTGAAATCACTTACGGCATCCAGGCCAGGACCAAGGTATTGGTTCAGGTGCTTGATACCAATGATCTGAAACCGCTCTTCTACCCAGCCTCGTACAACGTAGTCATCAGGGAAGACGCTCCGTTGAAGTCCAGCGTGGTCAGGGTCAGTGCGACGGACGCGGATATTGGCTGCAACGCTGAGTTCTATTACTCCTTTACGAGTAGAGCCCATCCGTTCGCCGTTGATCCTTTCTCAGGCGCCATCAGCCTCGTCAAGAGACTGAACCACAGCCGAGCAGAAACATACGATCTCACTGTATTAGCCGAGGACAGGACCAAGAAGATATCTGGGGTTCATAAGTTTGGCAATGTGGCCAGGGTTACAGTGACCATAGAAAAGGTCTCTTCAACCTCCCACATCATCAAACCTCTCTCAGTTGTCCTAGCTCAGAAGGACGAAGATGAGAAGATAACTATTGATGTCCGTATAGAGTCGGGTGTAAAGCCAGTTGAGTCCGTTAGTATTGTTGGTGGGGATCCACAGAGGTATTTTGAGATTATTCCATCCAGCCTGCAACGCAATGGATTCCAAGTGGTCTCCACCAAGTGGGTGAACTGGTCTCAGAGCCCATTTGGATTTAACCTCTCCCTCCAAGCTAAAGACAAGAGCAGTCCACCTTTAGTTTCTCCAGTTTCAGAAATCCATATCCCTCCGTATAAACAAAGCCTGTTTCGCTTTCTGGAAGACATTTACATTCTCACACTAAGTGAGTTTTCACCACCAAAAACACATGTGATCAGAGTTAGTGTGAGTCCAGCACATTTGAATGTTACATACCACATTAAAAGTAACTCTGATAGCTCCAAATTTAAGATTAACCCCAAAACAGGCATACTTGTTACCTCTGAGTCCTTTGAATTTGAGAAAAAGTCTCGTTATGAATTCGATGTGATAGCGAATCACGGTGAAGCCAAGACTCATATAGTCGTTGAGATAACTGACGAAAATGACAACCCCCCCATGTTCACCAAGCCCTCATACCAAGCCACACTACCAGAGAACGTACCTATAGGCAGCAGCGTTCTAACAGTCTCTGCAATAGACGTGGACAGGGGTCGAAATGGCTTCGTGACCTATGCCATAGCCAACTCAGCTCCTTCCCCATTCACAATAGACCCAATCAGTGGAGTGATCTCTACATCTGAGGATCTGGACTATGAGTTGATGAAGAGGTGGTATCATCTCAGAGTGTGGGCTTCGGACAGCGGCAGTCCCTTCAGTCATGTTTCTGAATGCGCTGTGACGATCACCATGAGCAACGTCAACGACAACACCCCTCTGTTTGAGCAGGTGGGATGCAATGCCACCATACCTGTAGATTTAGCAGTGGGAGAGCCAATCGCAGAGCTGTCTGCTGTTGACCTGGATGAACTACAACAGCTCAGATATGTGATCGAGTCAGGGAATGACCAACAACTGTTTGACATCCACGCTGTATCAGGAGTCATTACACTGATCAGACAGATACCCACAGTTTCGATAGAGAGTGAATTACCTTCGTTCAGACTCAGAATCACAGCAACCGACGGTAAACATAACTCCGATCCCTCTGTTGTTACTGTTACTGTTTTCAACCAGAGCATTGAAGCCACAGTCAGTTGTCAGGAGACTGGGATTTTCAAACGGCTCACAGACAAACTGATAGAATCCATAAAGCCAGTGTTGACTATCCAGAATGAGGAATCCTTCTCGGACGTTCATATCATCAACCGCCACTCTCCTCAGTTTAACTCTGGCATCCCGAGTACTATTGACATCAGAGAGGACTTCCCTTTAAATTCTACTATCCTTCACTTCAAGGCTTCAGATAATGACACCGGATTCAACAGCAAGCTTGTGTACGCCATCTCAAGTGGAAATGAAGACGGGTGTTTCTCCATTGGTATTTGGTCTGGGGAGCTTCAGCTTGTGTGTCCTTTAGACCGAGAAACCAAAGAGTTCTACATTTTGAACATAACTGTCTATGATTTAGGAAGCCCACAAACCTCTGCATGGAAATTTCTTGCTGTGAATCTATTGGATGTTAACGACAACCGACCAGTATTCAACCAATCCAGGTATGTCGTGCACATCCCAGAGAACACAGAGGTTGACACAACGATATTCCAAGTGCACGCAACAGATTTAGACTCTGAGGGCAATGGAAACATCCTATATTCGATGCTAACGCTAACCAATCTGTTCGAGATCAATGAACTCACTGGAAAAGTGAAGGTGTCTGGTCGTTTAGACAGAGAAGCCTTTCCCAGACATGACCTGAAGGTAGAGGCTAGAGATCAGTCTAAAAAAGACCCACAGCTCTTCTCTTTGACCGATCTGGTGGTTGTGTTGGAGGACATCAACGACAATCCTCCCAAGTTCGTCCCCAAGATCTACAACATCAAAGTCCCTGAGGACTTTCCCTTGGGGACAGTGCTACTGTGGGTCGAGAGCTACGACTTAGACCTGCGCAGCGCTGGACAGATCAGCTACAACCTGAAGAACAGTGAGAACGGGGCCTTTTTTCTGGACGCGTCGACGGGATCTCTAACCCTTGAGAAAGAACTGGACTTCGAGAGGAGACAGTCTTACAACCTGACGGTTCAAGCAATTGACCATGGTCTTCCTTGGTCACTCTCCTCCTCCTGTTTCATCGAGGTGGAGGTCCTGGATGTGAATGAGAACCTGAATAAGCCGGTCTTCTCCATGTTTGTCTATGAGGCCTCAGTGATGGAGGACGCTCCTGTGGGAACCTCAGTGTTCACGCTGACAGCAGCAGATAGGGACCTGGGGAAAGACGGAGTCGTCAGGTATCACATTCACGATGGATCTGGCCTGGGAGTTTTCACGATCGATGAGGAAACAGGTAAATGTGTGTCTGTGTTTTGTGTGTGTGTGTGTTTGTGTGTGTTTTTGTGTGTGTTTTTGTGTTTGTGTGTGTGTGTGTGTTTGTGTTTGTGTGTGATAACAGTAAAAATTCCCCCTTTTTGATATAATTTTCTTTAGCATGAATGTGTTGCTGTTACAGTAGATGAGAAGTGGGATGACAGTTGATAAAGACTTTGGTAAAAAGAAAAAAAGGAAAATGGATGTGCAATGTTAAAATAACCTGAGGCTGCTTGGGACCTGTTCCTACATATTGGCTACTTTACAGAGGATAGCCTGTGACCTCACATAGTATCACATCTCATTAGCATGGCTCCCTCCTGTTGGACAATTAGATAGAGAAATAGAAATAGACAATGCTGTGTCATTGTAGTGCTGAATACCTGCACTGATACACATGACCTCCCTTTCAGAATCTTACTCCTACTTATAATCTTTTAGATTTTGATAGCGTATCCTCCAGTTTTAACCAAATAACAACTTTTTTGGGTGTAAACCTAGATGATTTAACTATCCAAGTTATTCATCACCACACCTGTCAGCAAAAAAAAATAATACAAATACAGATGGATGACATTATAAACGATTTCTCCTTCTGTTTTGCAGGAGTAATCCGCACGGCTGAGACGTTGGACCGTGAGGCCGTCCCACATTACTGGCTGTCGGTCTATGCCAAAGACCTTGGCACCATCCCTCTAGTGACCTGGACAGACATATTTGTGGAAGTCCTGGATATCAATGATAACCCTCCCCAGGTGTCCCAGCCAGTCTACTTTGGCTCCGTCCTGGAAAACATGCCTAAAGACAAGTCAGTGTTTCAGGTCACTGCTACTGACGTGGACAGCTCCTCTGTGGGGAAACTCACCTTCCAGCTGTCGGAGTCACCACAGACGTATTTCACCATCAACCCCAAGACAGGTAACTGACACATTTCACAAGGAAACACGGATCGATGTGATTATAAAGTGTTTTTATTTCTGCATCATTAGTCTAACGCCTTTGAGGAAATGCAGGCTGCTCTATTGTGTCCATATCATATCTGACTACCTACAACATCCATTCAGTTTCGTCAAATGTACATCTCATTTTTGCTATTTTTCTTGTTCATGTGTATCAAATATACATCTCAATATAACGTTTAACTAGCTGTAAAACATGGCGGCTTGTGGTTTCTCAAGTTGAATAGAAAATGGTAGATTATAACATGTGTCAGCAGTAATGTGCACATGCATCACACAGGGTGTGCCACATCACGTGAAGCCAGATCAAGGTTAAACTACACTTATTTTCTACCTGTAAATGTACAATTTAAAAACATTTTTTTTGTACAAATGATCCAGTCATGTCTGGGCTGGGAGGGCAGTGACTGTAAAAGATCAACTGCCGAACCAGAAAGTTAAACCCCACATCTCTGACAGATTCATCCTGCAGCTGAGTGTCTGTCACACAGCAACACAGCATGGGCCTTTGAAAACAGGGCAAATTGCAACCAGATTAGCTCTACGTGCAAGCTCCTACAAGTCTGTCCGTCCTCGACTTGTAATCTCTGCTGGGCTGTGTGTGTGTGTGTGTGTGTGTGTGTGTGTGTGTGTGTGTGTGTGTGTGTGTGTGTGTGTGTGTGTGTGTGTGTGTGTGTGTGTGTGTGTGTGTGTGTGTGTGTGTGTGTGTGTGTGTGTGTGTGTGTGTGTTTGTCTCCTTACCCCCAGGCTAACGCCAAAGGATTAAAGCTGAAAAGACACTCCATTAATGCCTTGGAAGACGTACAATAGATTAGATGTTTTATAGAAACACCCAGTGTAGTCAAGAGACAGGTTAGTTTCGCTAAGACTGCCTGGGAGTGGTCTGAGTGGGGAGGGGAAAACTAGCTGTTATTGGCAGAGAGGTTTACAGCTCTCTTTCTTATTAGTCTATTAACTAATTTACTAACTCCTCCCACTAAAACATGCAGAAATTTCAGGCAGTCTTTTCAAACAGCTCTAACACTAAAAGGGTATTATCATCATTTTTACAATTTCACAGTATTATTACAACCTCATAGTGTGTAAATATACACTGAGTGTACAAACATTAGGAACACCTGCTCTTTCCTTGACATAGACCGACCAGGTGAATCCAGGTGAAATCTATGATCCCTTATTGATGTCACTTGTTAAAATATTTAAGTGCCTTTGAACGGGGTATGGCAGTAGGTGCCAGGCACACTGGTTTGAGTGTGTCAAGAACTACAATGCTGCTGGGTTTTTCATGCTCAATAGTTTCCCATGTGTATCAAGAATGGTCCACCACCCAAAGGACATCCAGCCAACTTGACACAACTGTGGGAAGCATTGGAGTCTACATGGGCCAGCATCCCTGTGGAACGCTTTCGACACCTTGTAGACTCCATGCCCTGACGAATTGAGGCTGTTCTTAGGGCAAAAGGGGGTGCAATTCAATATTAGGAAGATGTACACTCAGTGTATATAAAACACAGGGAAATCAGGGTTTTGACTGCACTGGGTATTCAGATCCCTTGAATTTTTCCAAATGTTGTTACGTTACCGCCTTATTCTAAAATTGATTAAATCTTTTTTTCCCCCTCTTCAATCTACACACAATAACCCATAATGACAAAGCAAAAAACATTTTTTTTAGATTTTTTTGCTCTGTTCATCTATCCCTCGATCCTGACTAGTCTCTGTCCCTGTCGCTGAAAAACATCCCCACAGCATGATGCTGCCACCACCATGCTTCACCGTAGGGATGGTGACAGGTTTCCTCCAGACGTGACACTTAGCATTCAGGCTAAAGAGTTCAATCTTGGTTTCATCAGACCAGAGAATCTTGTTTCTCATGGTCTGAGAGTCTTTAGGTGTCTTTTGGCAAACTCCAAGCGGGCTGTCATGTGCCTTTTACTGAGGAGTGGCTTCCGTCTGGCCACTCTACCACAAAGGCCTGATTGGTGGAGTGCTGCAGAGATGGTTGTCCTTCTGGAAGGTTCTCCCATCTCCACAGAGGAACTCTGGAGCTCTGTGAGAGTGACCATCAGGTCCTTGGTTACCTCCATGACTTGGTTACCTCCGCCGATTGCTCAGTTTGCCCGGGCGGCCAGCTCTAGGAAGAGTCTTGGTGGTTCCAAACTTCTTCCATTTAAGAATGATGGGAGGCCACTGTGTTTTTGGGGACCTTCAATGCTGCAGAAATGTTTTGGTACCCTTCCCTAGGTCTGTGCCAAGACACAATCCTATCTCGGAGCGCTACGGACAATTCCTTCGACCTCATGGCTTGGTTTTTGCTCTGACATGCACTGTCAACAGTGGGACCTTATATAGACAGGTGTGCGCCTTTCCAAATCATGTCCAATCAATTGCATTTTCCACAGGTGGACTCCAGTCAAGTTTTAGAAACATCTCAAGGATGACCAATGGAAACAGGATGTCCCTGAGCTTAATTTCGAGTCTCATTGCAAAGGGTCTGAGTAATTATGTAAATACATTTTTATACATTTGCAAAAAATTCTAAAAACCATTTTTTTTACTTTGTCATTATTATTGTGTACAGTATTGTGTGTAGATTGATGAGAATTTTGTTACTGTAACATAACAACATTTTGAAAAAGTCAAGGAGTCTGAATACTTTCTGAATAAACTGTAGGTGAATAATACACTATCAATGAAGTGAAACCTCAGCTTCTATCACACAACAGCATGGTAGATTTATGGCTGCCTTGAGAGGATATGAGCTGTGCTCCTCATGTCTGAACAGGATACACATGACTCAGAGAAGTCTGACTAAGATCTTAATTCAGGAGTGTAGCAGCTAAGTACACAAGGTACAGTATCTGTAGAGATGTCCCAGTAGGAAGTCAGATAAGAACCAGTAATACATTTGAATACAAGCAGTATTAGCTGTATTACCAGCTGGAAGACACAGAAAAACCTAAACTAGAAAATACTAATAATTTGGAGGTGCTTTTATTTGTCCTGTTATTGTGTTTTCTGCATATCCCAACGCCCCCAGGGGGTGGGGTCACATCGTCAAGTACCCCAAGAGCAATTGGGTTAAGTGCCTTACTCAAGGGCACAGAGAAAGCTTTTCACCTTGTCTGCACTGGGACACAAACAAGGTTGCTGGTCTAACGCTCTAACCTCAAGGCTAGCTGCCACCCCAGAAGAAAACATATGGAGGTCAAGAGGCCTAGGAGAGAAGGGCAACTTCATTACAAAAACACAGACACAGGATGTAAACTAACAAGTCTGAGCTAAATGATAAAAGCAGCAGCACACTTTCTAACGTGTCTCACCTGTCTAAATAATGTCTCCACTAAAGACCCAGCAGGATTTGTTTTGAGCGTCGTAAAAGCTAAATGCACCTTAAATGATCATCTCCACTCACTTCAACCCCCCCCCCCCCCCCCGCACGCACGCACACACACACACACACGCACACACACACACACACACACACACACACACACACACACACACACACACACACACACACACACACACACACACACACACACACACACACACACACACACACACCCTTGCATGGTAGTCAGTCCCTGTGGTGTCACTTGGGGCAGTCAAGTGGTGAACTAAACTAACGTTTCTAAGGCATGTTTAGTCTGTAGGCCACTACTCTGATATCAACTCAGGCTGTGACACAGACAACCTCACCCAGATTTCAACACCGCTGAAAAAGGCCAAACCAGTCATGTAACCTGTTTTGTCAGGTTTTCTGATCTCATAGACCCTTTAATTTGTCATTATAATTGGTCTGTTAGAGGAACAGAAGCAGCGTGGCAGGAGAATTGGTCTGTTAAAGGAACAGAAGCAGCGTGGCAGGAGAATTGGTCTGTTAAAGGAACAGAAGCAGCGTGGCAGGATAATTGGTCTGTTAGAGGAACAGAAGCAGCGTGGCAGGAGAATTGGTCTGTTAGAGGAACAGAAGCAGCGTGGCAGGAGAATTGGTCTGTTAGAGGAACAGAAGCAGCGTGGCAGGAGAATTGGTCTGTTAGAGGAACAGAAGCAGCATGGCAGGAGAATTGGTCTGTTAAAGGAACAGAAGCAGCGTGGCAGGAGAATTGGTCTGTTAGAGGAACAGAAGCAGCGTGGCAGGAGAATTGGTCTGTTAGACGAACAGAAGCAGCGTGGCAGGAGAATTGGTCTGTTAAAGGAACAGAAGCAGCGTGGGAAATCTTTACCAAATGACAATACAGTAGTGGATAGTGTATCAGTGGATAGATTGGAAAAGGGGAAAGGGAAAAGGGGATACCTAGTCAGATTATAGCAGGTTGACGTTTATTGTCATAAGACTTGTCCTGGAGGCTGAGCGATTTCCCCTTAGGCCAGCTGTAAAGTCAAAATTCATGAAAACAAACATTTACTTTTTGGTCTTAATTTAAGGTTATCATTAGGTATTAGGGTTAGTGGTGTGGTTAAGGTTATGGTTAGGCATTAGGGTTAGTGGTGTGGTTAAGGTTATGGTTAGGCATTAGGGTTAGTGGTGTGGTTAAGGTTAAGGTTATGGTTAGGCATTAAGGTTAAAATCTGATTTTATAACTTTGTGGCCGTGCCAGCTCGTGACCACTCTGCATAGCTGCCTCCAGAACAACATTTATGATGAAAAATGTTAACCTGCTGGATTGTATTGGCTAAGTCCTGCAACACACATTAGAGTATTAAAATATCCACAGTCCTAAAATGTTGAGTATTTTATAAAAATAACAGGTTCTAGAAAGTTCTCAGAGGTTTGTTTGTTTAGACCGTAAAGCCACATGAGCACTGTTAGTAAAACAGTCGGTGTTGTGGGAAGACAGATGAGTTAACCAGCTGCATGGGGCTCAGACAGTGACAGGTGTGCTGGGTCATTCCACTAATTTGGTGCCTTTTGAGAAGTGTAAAAAAAACACATTTGATTTCAGCTGATTTTAACATTCTTAAATCATCCATAAATCCCTTTGTGACAGGGGGAATGGAAGCTTGTTGTGTGCAACAGGGAGTGGCAATTGAACGCAAGCTTCACAATATTCGTTTTTTTTTGTTAAAACATTTTTAACCTGTCTATTTATAGGGAACTTCTGTTCATTTTTATTGTTTATTTCACTTTTGTATTTTATCTACTTCACTTGATTTGGCAATGTTAACATATGTTTCCCGTGCCAATAAAGCCCCTTGAATTGAATTGAATTGAATTGAACAAGGTTGATGTGTTATGCTCCACCCGCTCACTTTTCCACCACAAAACATCAGAAAATGGACAAAAAGAGAAGAACCAGTTCACCTGCTTTTACTCTATGAATTTGAATAGGAAGAGTTTCAATCCATTTAAACAGCAGTTCAGTTCACATTTTTGTCATTTAGCAGACACTTTTATCCAGAGCAATTAGGGTTAAGTGGCTTGCTCAAGGGCACATCCGATTTTTCACCAAATCAGCTCTGCGATGTAAACCAGCAACCTTCTGGTTATTGGCCTAATGCTCTTAACCACTAGGCTACCTGCCACCCTATCAGGGTTGACCTCAAAAGGAGCGAAGGACATAAATGAATCACTTATCACATTAAATAAATAATGATCTCCAGAAATGACTTTGTCAAAGTAAAAAAATAACTAGGGCTTCACTATGATGGGGAAACTTCGAGAAATATTTCGATTAAATGTTATCAATTTAGCAAGCCTTTATTCATATAAAAATCAGATTTATTGAACTCTCCATGTGGTCTTTATGAAATGGCACTTCATTTAATATAACAGGCTTTTCAAATTCAAATTCAATAAAAAATACCAAAAATAATAAAAAATACCACTCATTTCGTGGAACGACCCAGCTACTGCTGTCCATGTGGGAAAGACTTCATATTGATTACCCTGTTCCTACATCCTCCTTCCCTCCCATCTTCCTTCTCTCCCTGTTTCCTTCTCCCTCTGTTTCCTTCTCTCCCTCTGTTACCTTCTCCCTGTTTCCTTCTCCCTCTGTTTCCTTCTCCCTCTGTTTCCTTCTCCCTCTGTTACCTTCTCCCCCTGTTTCCTTCTCCCTCTGTTTCCTTCTCTCTCTGTTTCCTTCTCCCTCTGTTTCCTTCTCCCTCTGTTTCCTTCTCCCTCTGTTTCCTTCTCCCTCTGTTTCCTTCTCCCTCTGTTACCTTCTCCCTCTGTTTCCTTCTCCCTCTGTTTCCTTCTCCCTGTTTCCTTCTCCCTGTTTCCTTCTCCCTCTGTTTCCTTCTCCCTCTGTTTCCTTCTCCCTGTTTCCTTCTCCCTCTGTTACCTTCTCCCTCTGTTTCCTTCTCCCTCTGTTTCCTTCTCCCTGTTTCCTTCTCCCTGTTTCCTTCTCCCTGTTTCCTTCTCCCTCTGTTACCTTCTCCCTCTGTTTCCTTCTCCCTGTTTCCTTCTCCCTCTGTTACCTTCTCCCTCTGTTACCTTCTCCCTCTGTTACCTTCTCCCTCTGTTACCTTCTCCCTCTGTTTCCTTCTCCCTCTGTTTCCTTCTCTCTCTCTGTTTCCGTCTCTCCCTGTTTCCCTCTCTCTCTGTTTCCTTTTCTCTGTTTCCTTCTCTCTCTCTGTTTCTTTCTGTCTCTGTTACCTTCTCCCTCTGTTTCCGTCTCTCTCTGTTTCCTTCTCTCTCTGTTTCCTTCCCTCGGTTTCCTTCTCTATGTTTCCTTCTCTCTCTCTGTTTCTTTCTGTCTCTGTTTCCTTCTCTCTCTCTGTTTTCTTAGGCGTCATCACCACTCTGACCTCTCTGGACCGGGAACAGAAGTCTGAGCACAGTATCGAGGTGAGAGACTGAGACACCTGCTTGTCATTAAACAACATGTGCATTTTTTATGAGATCGTTAAAAAGGCCTGAAATGAGAGCTTAAACTAGTCTATAAATTATCCATAACGTGTGTGGTCTTGATAAAGAACATTTCTCACAAAATATATGTGATTTATGATACATATTTTTTTTTCTTCTTTTAATTCTCAATCAAACCTCCATATCCTACTGTTAGACTAACTCGTCTTCACCCTCTTCTCCTCTCAGGTGATAGTGTCAGACAACGGAACCCCTGCTCTCCGCTCCACCTCTACAGTGATCATCCAGGTGCTGGATGAGAACGACAACAGACCCCAGTTCAACCACAAGCTCTTCCAGGTCTGCTTCTATTGGCTCTTTGTGGTTTCGGGTCAGCGTCCAAAATGGAACCCTATTTCCTACATAGGCTGTGTTTATACAGGCAGCCCAAATCTGATATTTTTTCCACTCCTTTGTCTTTTGTCCAATAACATCAGATCTTTTAACATCAGATATTTTTTTCAGAGCTGATCTAATTGGTCAAAATACCAATTAGTGAAAGCAGTGGCGGTTCTAGCTTGTATGGCTTCCAGGGCGAATCCCCCCTTCAGCGCCCCTCGCCCCCACAAAAAAAGCACCATTCTGCACTAACTGTAATTTTTATTCAGACGTTTGGAACAACACAAATAAATAATTATAACATTTAAAACTATATAATTATAAAAATATATACAAAAATAAGACTCACAAATATAAAAAAAGAAGTAACAAAGACAAATAGAAACAAATTTGTGTTGATTTAGCACTCGAGCATCAATACATCACCCATCACCCCACACTGTCAACCAAGAGTCAAGACTACATTACCCATCACCCAACTCTGTCAACCAAGAGTCAAGACTACATTACCCATCACCCAACACTGTCAATCAAGAGTCAAGACTACATTACCCATCACCCAACACTGTCAACCAAGAGTCAAGACTACATTACCCATCATCCAACTCTGTCAACCAAGATTCAAGACTACATTACCCATCCCCCAACACTGTCAACCAAGAGTCAAGACTAAACCAATTCACCTTGGTGGTGTGCTGACTGGTTTATATTATTTATATTATTCTTAACGATTTTGCCCAAACCAGAAAAAAATGCAACAGTATGTTTGTGAAACTACTGTATATATTTACAGTGTTGTGAATGAATTGTGGTTTATTTGGTAGCATTTCGTAGTGTGACTGATTTGACTAATTGCATTAGTACTGTACAAAGTTAGAGGTGCACTATTTGATAGATTATCCTGCTCCCCCTACCTCGGGCTTCCAGTGGGGAGACCTGAGGTCAACCTACCCCCGCCCCCCTCCCCATCTCGTACTTCTGAGTGGGAGCCCTTCCCAGGCAGTAGCCTGCCTAGCTCACCAACTAGAATCAGGGCGCCCACTCCAACAAGGTTAATTGACCCACAGTCCCACACGGTGACATGCTATCATTGACGTGACGTGTAAATGAACGAAAGAAAAACGATCGCACAAATGTCACCATTCCGATTTTTTTTTGTGGGGCGGCTGCCCATGTCACCTAAATCCCACTGAGTGAAAGTTAAAAAACATACACAGTACCAGTCAAAAGTTTGGACACACCTACTCATTAAAGAGTTTTTCTTTATTTGTACTATGTTCTACATTGTAGAAAAATAGTGAAGACATCAAAACTATGAAATAACACATATGGAATCATGTAGAAACCAAAAAAAGTGTTAATTAAACAAATCTAAATATATTTTAGATTTTAGATTCTTCAAAGTAGCCACCCTTTGCTTTGATGACATCTCTCAACAAGCTTCATAAGGAATGCTTTTCCAACAGTCTTGAAGGAGTTCCCACATATGCTGAGCACTTGTTGGCTGCTTTTCCTTCACTCTGTGATCCAACTCATCCCAAACCATCTCAGTTGGGTTGAGGTCAGTTGATTGTGGAGGCCAGGTCATCTGATGCAGCACTCCATCACTCTCCTTGTTCAAATAGCCCTTACACAGCCTGGAGGTGTGTTTTGGATAGTTGTCCTGTTGAAAAACAAATGATAGTCGCACTAAGCGCATTCAAGTGTGCCTTGAATTCTAAATAAATCCCTGACAGTGTCACCAGCAAAGCACCCCCACACCATCACACCTCCTCCTCCATGCTTCACGGTGGGAACCACACATGCGGAGATCATCCGTTCACCTACCCTGCGTCTCACAAAAAGATGGCGGTTGGAAATCTCAAATTTGGACTCATCAGACCAAAGGACAGATTTCCCCCGGTCTAATATCCATTGCTTGTGTTTCTTGGCCCAAGCAAGTCTTTTCTTATTATTGGTGTCCTTTAGTAGTAGTTTCTTTGCAGCAAATTGACCATGAAGGCCTGATTCACGCAGTCTCCTCTGAACAGTTGATGTTGAGATGTGTCTGCTACTTGAACTCTGTGAAGCATTTATTTGGGCAGCCATTTCTGAGGCTTGTAACTCTATTGAACTTATCCTCTGCAGCAGAGGTAACTCTGGGTCTTCCTTTCCTGTGGCGGTCCTCATGAGAGCCAGTTTCATCATAGTGCTTGATGGTTTTTATGACTGCACTTGAAGAAACTTTCAAAGTTCTTGAAATTTTCTGCATTGCCTGAACTTCATGTCTTAAAGTAATTCTGTATAATAACCCTACCTTGTCACAACACAACTGATTGGCTCAAATGCATTAAGAAGGAAAGAAATTCCACAAATTAACTTTTAACAAGGCACACTTGTTAATTGAATTTCATTCCAGGTGACTACGCATGAAGCTGGTTGAGAGAACGCCAACAGTGTGCAAAGCTGTCATCAAGGCACATTATTTAATATCAATTTTTATTTAACCTTTATTCAACTAGGCAAGTCAGTTAAGAACAAATTCTTATTTACAATGACGGCCTACCCCGGTCAAACCCAGACGACGCTGGGCAAATTGTGCCCCGCCCTATGGGACTCCCAATCACAGCTGGCCGGATGTGATGCAGCCTGGATTCAAACCAGGGACTGCAGTGACACCTCTTGCACTGAGATGCAGTCCCTTAGACCACAGCGCCACTCGGGACCCCAAAAGGGTGGCTACTTTGAAGAATCTCAAATATAAAATATATTTTGATTTAACACTTTTTTTGGTTACTACATTATTCCATTTCTGTTATTTCATCGTTTTGATGTCTTCACTATTATTCTACAATGTAGAAATAGTAAAAATAAATAAAAACCCTGGGATGAGTAGGTGTCAAGATCATGCATGGAGCCCCAGGCCGAGGGATATTGACAGTTCTTTTGTGTTTCTTCCATTTGCGAATAATCACACCAAATGTTGTCACCTTCTTACCAAGCTGCTTGGCGATAGTCTTGTAGCCCATTCCAGCCTTGTGTAGGTCTACAATCTTGTCCCTGACATCCTTGGAGAGCTCTTTGGTCTTGGCCATGGTGGAGAGTTTGGAATCTGATTGATTGATTGCTTCTGTGGACAGGTGTCTTTTTTACAGGTAACAAGCTGAGATTAGGAGCACTCCCTTTAAGAGTGTGCTCCTAATCTCAGCTCGTTACCTGTATAAAAGACACCTGGGAGCCAGAAATCTTTCTGATTGAGAGGGGGTCAAATACTTATTTCCCTCATTAAAATGCAAATAATTTTATAACATTTTTGACATGTGTTTTTCTGGATTTTTTTGTTGTTATTCTGTCTCTCACTGTTCAAATAAACCTACCATTAAAATTATAGACTGATCATTTCTTTGTCAGTGGGCAAACATACAAAATCAGCAGGGGATCAAATACTTTTTTCCCTCACTGTATATCTGAGTTGGACTGGCTGTTTAAACGCAGCCATTGTGCACTACTTTTGACTTGACCATATCTGGTTAAAATTAGTGCACTAATTAGGGAATAGGATGCCATTAAGCCCTACTTACTATTAAAGCTCTTTGTGTCAACTGCTAATGTAATAATGGGCTTTTATAAATAAATGTGACTGTTTAATTCATTGATTGGTTCCAGGTCAAACTACCTGAGCAACACAGGGGTCAGGGGGCGGAACCACAGGCGGAGGTGTGTCGGATGGTTGCCCAGGACGACGATGAAGGGCCTAATGCTGAGGTCACCTTCAGTCTCCAGGACAACCAGGACAAGAGGTTTGAGATCCATCCAGACACTGGGGTGGTGATGGCACGCGGGGACTTTACAGCAGGCAACTACAGCATCCTCACGGTACGTGGGCAGGATCATAATATAACCACATAGTTAACATGTTCCACAGATTCTTCTGCTTTTCACAACCACACGCAATGGTGGAGCACTCTTTAGGACACCTGCTGTCCCAAAACAAAAACAATCACATCTTCTTTCATGACTCTCGTTCACATGCAGAGTGTAAACTTGCATGTGAAGATGCACGTGAACACCATTGTGATGAACACCAACCCTGTCATGTTCTCATGTAGTGTGATGAGTAACACAAAGATCCACACCCCAGCGCAATAACATTAGCATTGTCCTCTCCATCCCATCCATTCCCTCTGTCAGATCAAAGCAGAGGACCATGGGAGCCCGGTGAGATCGTCGACAGTCCGCCTCGACGTAGAGTGGATCCCCAAGCCGACGCCCACCTCCGATCCGCTGACGTTTGACGAGCCACACTTGACCTTCACTGTCATGGAGACGGATCCTGTCACTCACATGGTGGGGATCATCGCCACGGAGACACAGAGGCTACTGTGGTACGACATCACAGGTGAGGACTTACATCGCTAACTCTGACGTCAAATCAAAGCAAATTATTTATTGGTCACACAGGGAAGTGACTTGATTCTAACCTGGTTAAGTCTCAAATCAAATCAAAACAAATTGGTCACATACACATGGTTAGCAGATGTTAATGCGAGTGTAGCGAAATGCTTGTGCTTCTAGTTCCGACCGTGCAGCAATATCTAACAAGTAATCTAACAATTTCACAACAACTACCTTATACACACAAGTGTAAAGGAATGAATAAGAATATGTACATATAAATATATGGATGAGTGTTGGCCGAGCGGCATAGGCAAGATGCAGTAGATGGTATAGAGTACAGTACATACATATGAGATGAGTAATGTAGGGTATGAAAACATTATATGAAGTGACATTGTTTAACGTGGCTAGTGATACATTACATCAAGATGGCAAGATGCAGTAGATGGTATAGCGTACAGTATATACATATGAGATGAGTAATGTAGGGTATGTAAACATTATATGAAGTGGCATTGTTTAAAGTGGCTAGTGATACATTACATCAAGATGCAGTAGATGGTATAGAGTACAGTATATACATATGAGATGAGTAATGTAGGGTATGTAAACATTATATAAAGTGGCATTGTTTAAAGTGACTAGATGTGTTTAAAGTGATGTGTGGAGATGTGCAGTATGTTGATGATATGGACCATGCATAAGTACAGCTAAGTGTTTTTTTTTTGTGTGTAGAATTACAGCCTATTTTATAGAAACTAACATCCAGGAAAATATGATCAGATGTGTATAATTTCATGTTTTTATTGCAGAAGTTATATTACTTGACACAATAAAAGCTTAGAGTAAAGTTACCGTAAACGTAGTTGTTTTATTAAACTGACCAAACGGAATGAGTCAAAATGATCTATCAACATTTCACACATTTTTGGAATGTACTTAAAGGCAAGTCAAAACGCGACCCATTGAAGATTGCGAATGGATTGTGAAGGAAAATAAATTATTATTGATGATGTAACAGCTGTCTTTGGAAGAAGAGGACCAAGGTGCAGCGTGGAATTTGTTCATCTTTTATTTTGGATGAAAAAGGCACTTCACAAAGAAAAACCAAACGACAGCCAAACAGTCCTGTCAGGAATCCTCACACACTAAACAGACATTAACTACCGTCATTTCCGGACTATTAAGCGCACCTGAATATAAGCCGCACCCACTGAATTTAAAATGTTTTTTTTATTTTGAACATAAATAAGCCGCACATGTCTATAAGCCGCAGGTGCCTACCGGTACATTGAAACAAATGAACTTTACACAGGCTTTAACGAAACACGGCTTGTAACAAAAATAAATAGGCTTTAACGAAACACGGCTTGTAACAAAAAAATTAAAAATTAGCAGTAAGCTTTAGTTGTCTTTTTGCACTGAGTCAATTCCTCACGCTGCTGTTTCCAACGTCTTATCATCGACTCATTAAGACCAAGCTCCCGTACAGCAGCTCCATTTCCTTTTCCAACAGCCAGATCAATCGCCTTCAACTTGAAAGCTGCATCATATGCATTTCTCCGTGTCTTTGCCATGAGGAGGGTGACAAAATGACTACCGTAATCAGAATGATGGGAAGTTTGAGAGCGCTCGATTTAATCTAAACAGTAAACAAAAAAGTTGTTTGACCTTAACCCGTTTGTCAATTTCAT
Organism: Salmo salar; assembly: GCF_965601325.2. Lineage (NCBI taxonomy): Eukaryota > Metazoa > Chordata > Actinopteri > Salmoniformes > Salmonidae > Salmo > Salmo salar. The sequence goes on along the minus strand of NC_138295.1, from coordinate 9,437,552 downwards.
TGGTCTAATGAAAGCTTCATGCCGCCAAAAAACTGAGCACGTCACCAGAATGTGTTTTTTTGGAGAAAAGAAAATTGAAAGCGGGAAAAATCCATATATTAGCCGCGTCATTGTTTAAGCCGCGAGGTTCAAAGCCTGGGAAAAAAGTTGCTGCTTATAGTCCGGAATTTACGGTACCCACAAACCCCAAAGGAAAACAGGCTGCCTAAGTATGACTCCCAATCAGCGACAACGATGTACAGCTGTCCCTGATTGAGAGCCATACCAGGCCAAAACAAAGAAATACAAAGCATAGAAAAAAGGACATAGAATGCCCACCCAAATCACACCCTGACCAACCTAAATAGAGACATAAAAAAGGCTCTCTCAGGTCAGGGCGTGACAGATGATGAGAATCTGGCATGGAGTTGTGTTTTGCTGTGCGCTGTGTGTTTTGCTGTGAGCTGTGTGTTTTGCTGTGCTCTGTGTGTTTTGCTGTGCGCTGTGTGTTTTGCTGTGCTCTGTGTGTTTTGCTGTGCGCTGTGTTTTGCTGTGCGCTGTGTGTTTTGCTGTGCTCTGTGAGTTTTGCTGTGCGCTGTGTGTTTTGCTGTGCGCTGTGTGTTTTGCTGTGCGCTGTGTGTTTTTCTGTGCTCTGTGAGTTTTGCTGTGCTCTGTGAGTTTTGCTGTGCGCTGTGTGTTTTGCTGTGCGCTGTGTGTTTTGCTGTGAGCTGTGTGTTTTGCTGTGCTCTGTGTTTTGCTGTGCTCTGTGTGTTTTGCTGTGCGCTGTGTGTTTTGCTGTGCGCTGTGTGTTTTGCTGTGCGCTGTGTGTTTTGCTGTGCACCATGTAAACTATAATAGTAGATTGAGTTCATGACACTCTGCTGTTGAACAGAGCAGCAGGCCTGGTCTCGGTGTGGCAGATAAGACCTCAGCGAGGGGCAGGGGCCCAGTGTGTGTGTGTGTGTGTGTGTGTGTGTGTGTGTGTGTGCCCTACACCCCAGCACGAGGGGAACAAAGCCATATTTCCTCAGATGAAGGGCCAGGACACGACAGGATAGGTAGAGCCTAACTCTGATGGATGATCTGCCTCACGTGGCCACGTGGCAGAACATGTTGTTGACACTTTGCTAAAGTATTCATCTAGCTCTTTGACAATGAAATTAACTTGGATTAACTTGGAAAAAAGAAGGTTTGATCCCAAACACCAATTATGGTAGCACATTAAAATAAGACTATGGTATTAACATTTCTGCTGCATAGATATGTTTGTGAAAATATTCCCATGAAAGCAAGGCTTTGTTGTGGGACATAGAGTACCAGTCAAAAGTTTGGACACGGCTACTCATTCCAGGGTTTTTCATTACTTTTACTATTTTCCACATTGTAGAATACAGTGAGGGAAAAAAGATTTGATCCCCTGCTGATTTTGTACGTTTGCCCACTGACAAAGAAATGATCAGTCTGTAATTTTAATGGTAGGTTTATTTGAACAGTGAGAGACAGAATAACAACAAAAAAATCCTGAAAACGCATGTCAAAAATGTTATAAATTGATTTGCATTTTAATGAGGGAAATAAGTATTTGACCCCTCTGCAAAACATGACTTAGTACTTGGTGGCAAAACCCTTGTTGGCAATCACAGAGGTCAGACGTTTTTTGTAGTTGGCCACCAGGTTTGCACACATCTCAGGAGGGATTTTGTCCCACTCCTCTTTGCAGATCTTCTCCAAGTCATTATGGTTTCGAGGCTGACGTTTGGCAACTCAAACCTTCAGCTCCCTCCACAGATTTTCTATGGGATTAAGGTCTGGAGACTGGCTAGGCCACTCCAGGACCTTAACGTGCTTCTTCTTGAGCCACTCCTTTGTTGCCTTGGCCGTGTGTTTTGGGTCATTGTCATGCTGGAATACACATCCACGACCCATTTTCAATGCCTTGGCTGAGGGAAGGAGGTTCTCACCCAAGATTTGACGTTACATGGCCCCGTCCATCGTCCCTTTGATGCGGTGAAGTTGTTTCTGTCCCCTTAGCAGAAAAACACCCCCAAAGCATAATGTTTCCACCTCCATGTTTGACGGTGGGGATGGTGTTCTTGGGGTCATAGGCAGCATTCCTCCTCCTCCAAACAAGTTGAGTTGATGCCAAAGAGCTCCATTTTGGTCTCATCTGACCACAACACTTTCACCCAGTTGTCCTCTGAATCATTCAGATGATCATTGGAAAACTTCAGACGGGCATGTATATGTGCTTTCTTGAGCAGGGGGACCTTGCGGGCGCTGCAGGATTTCAGTCCTTCACGGTGTAGTGTGTTACCAATTGTTTTCTTGGTGACTATGGTCCCAGCTGCCTTGAGATCATTGACAAGATCCTCCCGTGTAGTTCTGGGCTGATTACTCACCCTTCTCATGATCATTGCAACTCTATGAGGTGAGATCTTGCATGGAGCCCCAGGCCGAGGGAGATTGACAGTTCTTTTGTGTTTCTTCCATTTGCGAATAATCGCACCAACTGTTGTCACCTTCTTACCAAGCTGCTTGGTGATGGTCTTGTAGCCCATTCCAGCCTTGTGTAGGTCTACAATCTTGTCCCTGACATCCTTGGAGAGCTCTTTGGTCTTGGCCATGGTGGAGAGTTTGGAATCTGATTGATTGATTGATTGCTTCTGTGGACAGGTGTCTTTTATACAGTTAACAAACTGAGATTAGGAGCACTCCCTTTAAGAGTGTGCTCCTAATCTCAGCTCGTTACCTGTATAAAAGACACCTGGGAGCCAGAAATCTTTCTGATTGAGAGGGGGTCAAATACTTATTTCCCTCATTAAAATGTAAATCAATTTATAACATTTTTGACATGCATGTTTCTGGATTTTTGTTGTTGTTATTCTGTCTCTCACTGTTCAAATAAACCTACCATTAAAATTATAGACTGATAATTTCTTTGTCAGTGGGCAAATGTACAAAATCAGCAGGGGATCAAATACTTTTTTCCCTCCCTGTAATAGTGAAGACATCAAAACGATGAAATAACACATATGGAATCATGTAGTAAGCAAAAAAGTGTTAAACAAATCAAAATATATTTTATATTTGAGATTCTTCAAAGTAGCCTCCCTTTGCCTTGATGACAGCTTTGCACACTCTTGGCATTCTCTCAACCAGCTTCATGAGGTAGTCACCTGGAATGCATTTCAATTAACAGGTCTGCCTTGTTGAAAGGTCATTTGTGGAATTTCTTTCCTTCTTAATGAGCCATTCAGTTGTGTTGTGACAAGGTAAGGGTGGTATACAGAATATATACTTATTTGGTAAAAGACCAAGTCCATATTATGACAAGAACAGCTCAAATAAGCAAAGAGAAATGGCAGTCCGTCATTACTTTAAGACGTGAAGATCAGTACATCCGGAAGTTTCTTCAAGTGCAGTCGCAAAAACCATCAAGCGCTATGATGAAACTGGCTCTCATGAGGACCGCCACAGGAAAGGAAGACCCAGAGTTACCTCTGCTGCAGAGGATAAGTTCATTAGAGTTAACTGCAGCCCAAATAAATGCTTCACAGAGTTCAAGTAACAGACACATCTCAACATCAACTGTTCAGAGGAGACTGCGTGAATCAGGAATTCATTGTCAAATTGCTGCAAAGAAACCACTACTAACGGACACCAATTAGATGAAAAGACTTGCTTTAGCCAAGAAACATGAGCAATGGACATTAGATCAGTTAAAATGTGAGATATTTGGTTCCAACCGCTGTGTCTTTGTGAGATGCAGAGTAGGTGAACCGATGATCTCCGCCTGTGTAGTTCCCACCGTGAAGCATGGAGGAGGAGGTGTGATGGTGTGGAGGTGCTTTGCTGGTGACACTGTCAGTGATTTATTTAGAATTCAAGGCACACTTAACCAACATGGCTACCACAGCATTCTGCAGCAATACGCCATCCCATCTGGTTTGAGCTTAGTGCAAAAATAAATAGTTTTTCAACAGGACAATTACCCAACACACCTCCAGGCTGTGTAAGGGCTATTTGACCAAGAAGGAGAGGGATGGGGTGCTGCATCAGATGAACTGGCCTCCACATTCACCCGACCTCAACGCAATTGTGATGGTTTGGGATGAGTTGGACCGCAGAGTGAACAAAAAGCAGCCAACAAGTGGTCAGCATATGTGGGAATTCCTTCAAGACTGTTGGAAAAGCATTCCAGGTGAAGCTGGTTGAGAGAATGCCAAGAGTGTGCAAAGCTGTCATCAAGGCAAAGGGTGGCTACTTTGAAGAATCTAAAATATATAAAGCACTGACAGTGTCACCAGCAAAGCACCCCCACACCATCACACCTCCTCCTCCATGCTTCATGGTGGGATTCACACATGTGGAGATCATCCGTTCACCTACTCTGCATCTCACAAAGACATGGTGGTTGAAACCAAAAATCTCAAATTTGGACTCATCAGACTTAAGGACAGATTTCCACCAGTCTATTGTCTTATGTCCATTGCTCGTGTTTCTTGGCCCAAGCAAGTCTCTTCTTATTATTGGTGTCCTTTAGTAGTGGTTTCATTGCAGAAATTCGACCATGAAGGCCTGATTCACAGAGTCTCCTCTGAACAGTTGATGTTGATATGTCTGTTACTGGAACTCTCTGAAGCATTTTTTTCTGCTGCAATCGGACGAACTTTGAAGAATCTCAAATAGAAAATATATTTTGTTTAACACTTTTTTGGTTACTACATGATTCCATATGTGTTATTTTATAGTTTTGATGTCTTCACTATTATTCTACAATGTATAAAATAGTAAAAAATAAAGAAAAACCCTTGAATGAGTCGGTGTGCCCAAAGTTTTGACTGGTACTGTACATCTCAGTGATTTTTATTATTACATTAACCGAACCATGGCACTTCAGATAGCGTCTTGAAAAGAACTTGCTGGCTAAATGCGTCATCCAATGCAATTCTAATGTGTTGACCTCAGCTTTTCAGCTTTTCATTTGACTTGATCTTTGACTGACAGCTGCTTTTCAACCTATTATCTATTTAAGCAATCTATGACTTCTCTTTCAAACCGTCTGGCAATATTTTTTTATCTGGGCATTGGATAATTTGGATGTTTGATTTTTCCGCAGGTTAGTGTTTTTCATCATGAATGTTGTTCTGGAGGCAGCTCTGCAGAGTGGTCACTAGCTGGCACAGCCGCAAAGTCAGAAAATCTGATTTTAAACCTGACCCTGACCTTAACCTTAACACTGCTAACCCTAATGCCTAACCCTAACCTTAACCTTAACCTTAACCACACTGCTAACCCTAATGCCTAACCCTAACCTTAACCTTAACCACACTGCTAACCCTAATGCCTAACCCTAACCTTAAATTAAGACAAAAAGCAAACAACCCACTGGGCACACACTGGTTGAAACAACATCGTTTCCACGTCATTTCAATGAAATTACGTTGAACCAATGTGGAATAGACGTTGAATTGACGTCTGTGCCCAGTGGGAAGATTCATGCCAATAAACATCAACCTGAGTTGTTTTTTTCAAATGTTGCAAAAGCACCAACTAGATATCTAAACATATGATTCATTATTCAATAATGCTCAACATTTTGTGGGAGAAGTGACATTTTTAAAATGCCCTATTTTCATGTAGCCCCACCAAGGGAAATTAAAAGGCAAAGCTTGTTTAAAATGGAGTCATGTGAGCCTTGAAAAGGTGCAGATATTTCTTAATAAACACCATCTGGCTGAACAAGCATGAGCTTTACCCCTACTGTTCCCGGCGTCTGTTCAAAGTGTGTCTCTGCCAAATGCTTCCCCTTAAACAATTGTGTTATACTTATTCTGGTACACTTGGACACGGGGGGGGGGGGGGGGGGACCCTTTTCTGCAACCTTGTTTTCTGTCATTAATACATACATGGCTGAACATGCGAGGATGACGGTGGTTCCTTGGACCCATACTGGCAGATTGTTTGCTTTTTGCTCTCAGTAAAAGGAGGCGTAGTATGCACAGGGAGTAATGCTTCTTAACTGTTGAGGGTGCAATACAGTACGTGTGTTTGTGGCCTATGTTCAATGAGGGGAGGGCCTCTTAGCTCATCTTCCGTATTCACACGCACTCATTCGGGGGCGATGGCCATCATTCAAAGTGGTGAAATAGTAGTTTTGGGATGTTTTGTTGGTGTTCTTGTCTTTCCAACTGTCCTGACTGGGCAAACTCCATTTCCAGTGGACGCTCCAAACAGCTGCCCACACGTCCATCTGTAGAAAGAATGATCCTCCAATCACAGCCAAGTCATTATGGTTCTGGATGACACACCTGTGTGTCACAACTGCCGTATGGGCTCTCACTCACTCCTCCCATAAGGCCATTGGGACCAGTCTCAGTGACAGACACATACAAAGCCAAACATCCCGAGGGGTTCTGGGCAGGCTTCCATTGAGGCCTTTCAACGGTCAAAATGTAGAACTGTCAAACTTCAAACTGTCCTTGCATGAGGAGATTTAATGATATTGATTTATTTATACCATCTCCTATCTGTTGTGTTGTTCCCAGGGGGCGATGAGGAGCGGGACTTTGACATTGAGAGGAACACAGGCAGCATGGTGATCGCCAGGCCTCTGGATGCAGGGAGGAAGTCCAACTATAATCTGACTGTACAGGTTACAGACGGGCATCAGGTCACAACCACACAGGTGATACACATATGAAATACATAGTAAATTAGTAGTTATGGTAAAACTTTTGATTAAGTTGCTCTTCCTGTCTGTCTGTTTGTTTCCTAGGCATATATCCATGTGCTGGACATGAACAAGCATCGACCCATGTTCACGAAGTCCATCTACGAGGTCAGAGTACCGGAAGACACCTCTCCACGGAAGGACATCCTCCACATCTCTGCTCAGGACCGAGACAGCAACAGCAAACTCATCTACTCGCTCCACAGCAGCGTCCATCCAGACAGCCTGAAGAACTTCCATCTGGACCCTAAGAGTGGTGTTCTGGTCATGACTGAGCAGCTGGACCGTGAGAAGCTTTCTGTGCACACGCTCATTGTGATGGTAATGTTGTTGATGTTTTTAGTGATGTCTCCTTCATCTCCCTTACCATTTGAAAACATGGAGGATCTAAAGTACAGCGTATCTATCATAACCGTTTTATAAAGTACTCTCTGTCAGATTATAGCAATCATTTCTGGTTATCTAGAAGTTTGAATTTGGATTAAGTTAACTTCCCCCACTGTCCTGCTCTCACCATCTCCTTTTACTCCGTAGGTTCGAGATCAGAAGATCCCAGTGAAAAGAAACTTTGTGAAGGCAGTGGTTTATGTGGAGGACTGCAACGACCACTCTCCTGCCTTCATGGCAGCTGGCTATGAGGGCACTATCACCGATCTGGCTGCGGCTGGGACAGAGGTGCATCGTGTCAAGGCTCTGGATAAGGACATGGGGAGCAACGCTCAGATTATCTACTCCCTTCACTCAGGTACTACCCAGATCAGAGATTATGGGGGGTAGATTACGATGGATTTGAATTGTGAATGTTCTTCAAGCATGATAATCTGTTTTCAGCTTTCTTTAAAAGAGTGCTATAGAAGTATATTCTATTCTAAAATCATTATTTGAGATAGATTTGTACTTTACTCTCACATATAGACAAATGCGTTGACAATTTAAAACATTATATACACCAAAAATATGTTTGTAAAATAATTAGTTCATTTTTATTTGGTCATTGTCCATCTTTCCAGGGAATGTCGACAACACGTTTGACATTGATGGCGAGCTGGGGAGTATCATTATCACCAAATCTCTGGACAGCCTACCCCAGGAGCAGTTCCATCTGACAGTGAAGGCCACAGACCAGGGTTTCCCCCAGCACAGCGACCTGTGTTCTGTCTACATCACTGTCCTGCTCTCAGACAGAACCCCTCCCAGGTTAATATGTATATAACGTAGCATTATGTTGTTTGATCATTCTTAAATGTTTTCATTTGTAAATTGTGTCAAATAATTCAACGTCAGCTACTATTGATATTATGTACTGCTTTCCTAATTGCTAATAAAAAACATTCTCTCTTCTCTCTCCCAGGTTCCCCTCTGATGAGTACTTCTCGGAAGTCAGTGAAGACAGTCCTCTGGGAACTCCCGTGATCACTGTCTCTGCAGCCAGCCCATCCGCAGTCCACTACAGCATCAAAGATGGAGACCCTAACGGAACGTTCCACATCAATGCAGAGTCCGGAGTTCTCTCTGTCCAAATGAGCCTCAACTTCGAGGAGTGTTTCTCATACAGACTCAAAGTGCGTGCCAGCACCTCGGCAGGAGCCTGGTCAGATACGGTTGTTTACGTCTATGTGATAGATGAGAATGATAACCCACCGGTGTTCCTCCAGGAGAAATTCCATGGCCAGATTAGTGAGTCTGCTCACATAAACAGCATGGTGATGGGGGAGAGCAACACACCTCTGGTAATACGAGCCTCTGATGCTGACAGGGACTCTAACTCTCTCCTAGTCTTCCAAATCCTGGAACCAGAAGCGATGAAAGTCTTCAAGATAGATCCAAACATGGGTACACTCTCTGTGATATCGGAGGTGGACTTTGAAGAAACACCTGAGTTTAGCTTCAGCATTCAGGTACGGGACTCAGGGGAACCGTCGCTGTACGCAGCAGAGCCAGCCAGAGTCACAATCCGTGTCCTGGATTTAAATGACTGTTCCCCCAAATTTGCTAGGCCGGTATACGAGTCGTCCATCGTCTTCCCTCCAGTCAGAGAGATGGAAGTTGTACGGGTCACGGCACAAGATGCAGATTCAGTTGTCTCGTACAGCATCACAGAGGGCAACCTTCAAGATGCTTTTCTCATTCATCCTTCCACTGGTACTATCTCTGTAAACAATGTTTCAGAGTTTAAATCATTTTACCAGCTGCTGGTCAAAGCCTCTGACGGCCTGTACAAAGACCTTGCCACAGTTAAGATAAACGTCACCAACATAACAGCAGGCGGACATCTTAAATTTGAGCAGGAATTGTATGCAGCCACCATTGAGGAGAACTCGATGACGGTCAAAATGTTAGCTGTGTTGAGAGCTTCAGGTAGTTACTTGAACGAGCCTCTGATTTACTCTGTGTTGAACCCAATGGGACGGTTTGCTATAGTCCCAACATCAGGGGTGCTTGAGACCACCGGCGTCCCCTTCGACAGAGAGGAGCAGGATGTCTATGACATAGTGGTGGAGGTGAGAGACATGAGGAGTCCCCCTCATTGGGCAATAACCCACGTCAACGTTTACATAGTTGACATCAATGACAATCCACCAAGGTTCTTGAACCTGCCTCACTCCATGATGATCTCTGAAGACACGGACCCAGGAGATGTAATCTTTCAAGTCATGGCGTCCGACAGTGATCTTGGAGAAAATGGCTCTATTATGTACTTGTTGGAGGAGGATTTTGATCTCTTTAGGATAGACCCTTATGTTGGTGACGTGTCTCTTCAGCGGCCTATAGACTTTGAAGCTACCAATAAATATGCCCTGACTGTCCTGGCCACAGATGAGGGCTCGCCCAGTTGGACCACTTCAGCAGAGCTGAGTATCACGGTGAGAAATCACACCAACCCCATTTTTCAGACTTTGCTCTATCTTCTGAAAGTCCCTGAAAACATATCTCCCTTCACCACCATCTTGCATGTACAAGCAAGAAACCCTGAGGGATACCGGCTTATTTACAATCTGGAAGAGAAGAATGCCTCAAAAAACTTTCACATAGAATTTAAAACAGGAGTGTTGAGTGTCACTGATTCATTGGACTATGAGAGCCAGACAATGCATCTATTGACGGTACGAGCCACTGACTCTGTGACAGGCTCCTTTTCAGAGGCCGTTGTCGAAATAGAAGTTGAAGATGTTAACGATAACGCTCCAGTCTTCTCCAAGCTGACTGACACAGTGGATATACCTGAAGGATTACCCATAGGAACGTCTGTATTACAGATATCAGCCACAGATAGAGACTCAGGCAGAAATAAAGACTTAACCTTCCATATTTTGGGGACGGGGGAAAATGAAACAGACTTCTTTAAAATAGACCCACAGAGTGGTCTAATTGTTACAAGACAGGTGTTGGACTATGAGAAGACAAAACACTTCCAGTTAAAGATCAAAGCCATAGATAATGGCACGAACCCGTTGAGCAGCGATGCCTATGTCATTGTTAACGTAACCGATGTCAACGATAACCCTCCAAACTTCTCCAAGACCCACTATCAGGCAACACTGGATGAATTGGCCAAATGTGGCCACATCGTCATAAAAATCCAAGCTTCGGACCCCGACACCAGAGACTTGAACAATCTACAGTATAAGATCCTCTCAGGTAATGAGGGACGATACTTCGCCATCAACGAATCCTCCGGGATGATCTCCTTTTCTAACGTCTGCAAGAGAAATGTGGACCCATTCTACAACCTCACCGTGGCTGTGTCAGATGGAGTTTTCCAGAACACAGCCCCTGTGAACATTGATATGATGAACACTAATAAACACAGTCCCTATTTTAACAAAAACATTTACGAGGCGGAACTAGCTGAGAACGCTGAGGCTGGAACACGCGTGATTCGCCTGGCCGCCATAGATCCTGACGATGGACCTTACGGCAGTGTGGACTACACCATCATCAACAAACTGGCAGATGACAAATTCTCCATAGACAAGAATGGACAGATCGTAACATCTCAACCTTTAGATCGAGAGAACCCATCTCAAAGAGTGATCGCCATCAAGGTGATGGCTAAAGATGGAGGAGGGAAAGTAGCGTTCTGCACTGTGAAGATTATCCTGACAGATGAAAATGATAATGCCCCTCAGTTCAAAGCATCAGAGTATCAGGTCTCAATCCAGTCTACTGTAAACAAAGGTTCTCCCGTGATTCAGATAATGGCATACGATGCAGACGACGGTAAAAATGCTGACGTCACCTACACCGTGGACGAAGCAGAGGAAGTGACCCAGGACATCATCGAGATCAACCCCTTCACTGGCATAGTCAGCGTCAAAGAGAGCCTGATAGGTCAAGAGAACAAGATATTAAACTTCAAAGTCAAGGCTCGGGACGGCGGATTACCGTTCTACAACTCCACGGTTCCGGTGCAGGTGAAAGTAGTACCACCTGAGGTCCCTCTTCCGAAGTTCTCCGAGCCACTGTACACCTTCTCCGCAGCCGAGGACATCTCCATCGGAACAGAGATCGGGACGATCAAGGCTGACTCTGACATGCCAGTCATCTACAGACTGGTCAACGGCAACACTGTGGAGAGTAACAGAGACAGAGTGTTTGCTCTGGATAAAGAGAGTGGTACTCTACTCGTCCAGAAGAGCATTGACCACGAGAAGACCAAGTGGTATCAGATAGATGTTATTGCTCAAGGCAACCACAACGGGACCGACGTAGCCTCGCTGGTGTCGGTCAGCATCCAGGTCCAGGATGTGAATGACAATGTGCCGGTGTTCGAGGCCAACCCTTACAAGGCCTTCGTGGCTGAGAACATGCCACCAGGAACCACCGTCATCCAGGTATGTTTTTTCAGATCTTTTTTTCATTGATATTATATTTTTGTACTTGAATGTTGTATGCAATTCTTTATGATTTCTGTGTTCAAGATGTGCAAATCAAATTCCCTTTTGGGGCAGTTTAGTTTTAATTCATTTATCAATTCATCCATTCATCCATCCAGGTGACTGCCAACGACCCTGACCAGGACACCAATGGACAGGTGACCTACACCTTGGAAGCCGAACCCGATGACGTCGCTGATGTCTTCTCCATCGACAGTGAGAGCGGTTGGATAACTACTCTGAGAGAAACGGACTGTGAGATGACTCAGCACTACAGCTTCACAGTGGTGGCTACTGACCACGGGGGGGAGGTTAAGCTCTCGTCCTCAGTTCTAGTGGAGGTGACGGTGACTGACGAGAACGACAACCCTGCTCGGTTCACGGAGGACGTGTACCATGGGTCTGTCATGGAGAACGCTAGGCCTGGGGAGGTTATCATGAGCCTGACGACCGTTGATATGGATGTGACTAAAGAGAACAGGCAGATCACGTGTTACATCACAGGTGAGTCTTGTTGATTGATTCATTTGATTGATTGAATGATTGATCACACACTTTTTTTGAAGTAGTTGATTAGTCGTTTTCTCAGCCCTATCAGCATTATGAACAATATTTAAATAAGAAACAGATGGGCACAGTACTTCTCCAGAGCAATATATCTACTAAAATAATGGCTCATTATAACAGAGCAATATATCTACTATAATGGCTCATTATAACAGAGCAATATATCTTCTATAATTGTCACGTCCTGACCAGTAAAAGGGGTTGTTTGTTATTATAGTTTGGTCAGGGCGTGGCAGGGGGTGTTTGTTTAGGGTGTTTCGGGGTGTTTTGGTTTATGTTCTTGTTAGTGTATGTCTATGTTCGTTCTATTTGTTCTATTTCTATGCGTAGTTTATTGGGTTGACTTTCAATTGGAGGCAGCTGTTCCTCGTTGCCTCTAATTGAAGGTCCTATTTAATAGAGGTGTTTTTGTCATGGGTTTTGTGGGTAGTTGTTTCTCTGTATAGTCATTTTGTCCTTACGAGATAGTTTTTTCGTCGTTGTTTTGTTTAAGTGTTTTGTATCACGTTTCTTTATAAATAAAGAAGAAGATGAGCACTTACATTCCCGCTGCGTTTTGGTCCACTCCATACGACGAACATGACAATAATGGCTTATTATAACAGAGCAATAAATATATACTATAGTCATGGGTTATTATAACAGAGCAATATATCTTCTATACTGGCTTATTATAACAGAGCAATATATATACTATACTGGCTTATTATAACAGAGCAATATATATATACTATAGTCATGGGTTATTATAACAGAGCAATATATCTTCTATACTGGCTTATTATAACAGAGCAATATATCTTCTATACTGGCTTATTATAACAGAGCAATATATCTTCTATACTGGCTTATTATAACAGAGCAATATATCTTCTATACTGGCTTATTATAACAGAGCAATATATCTACTATACTGGCTTATTATAACAGAGCAATATATCTTCTATACTGGCTTATTATAACAGAGCAATATATCTTCTATACTGGCTTATTATAACAGAGCAATATATATTCTATACTGGCTTATTATAACAGAGCAATATATCTTCTATACTGGCTTATTATAACAGAGCAATATATCTACTATAATGGCTTATTATAACAGAGCAATATATCTACTATAATGGCTTATTATAACAGAGCAATATGTCTTCTATAATGGCTTATTATAACAGAGCAATATATATCTACTATAATAATGGCTCATTATAACAAAGCAACATATCTTCTATAATGGCTTATTATATTAGAGAAATATATCTACTGTAATGGTTCATTCTTAGTGTAAAAGTGACTACATTGACAGGAAGAAATGTGGTGGTGATGAACAAACTCATGTAGGCCTCCGGGTAGCATTGAAATTCATGTATTACATTCAAATGTTTTTCCTTAGACGGAGACCCATTGGGCCAGTTCTCCATTGCGCAAGAGGGAGAGGAATGGGGGCTGGTCCTCAAAGAGTTTCTTGACCGTGAAGCTAAAGATAAGTACTCCCTGAAGATAACAGCTACAGACGGGAGATTCGAGGCCCCTGCCACTGTAGAGGTCCATGTCCTAGACATCAACGATAACAGTCCTCTGTGTGTGCAGGTACGTCACTCAGCCATGACACGACAGTATATATTTAGATTCCAATAGATGATATACTACACGTCTTATGCAACATCTTAAACATGTTGTACCGACATAAGGACTTTATAACAGTTCGTACATACAGTTCCTTCAGAGAGTTTTCAGACCCTTCTACTTTTTCCAAATTATGTTACGTTACATCTTTATTCTAAAATGGATTAAAAAATATATATATATATTCAGCAATCTACACACAATACCCCATAATGATTAAGTGAAAAGTTTAGGGAAATTTTTGAAAATGTATAATAAATAAATAAATACCTTATTTACATAAGTATTCAAACCCTTTGGTATGAGACTCGAAATTGAGCTCAGGTGCATCCTGTTTCCATTGATCATCCTTGAAATGTTTCTTCAACTTGATTGGAGTCCAACTCTGGTAAATCCAATTGATTGACATGATTTGTAAAGGCACACAATTGTCTATAAAAGGTCCAACAGTTGACAGTGCATGTCAGAGCGAAAACCAAGCCATGAAATGGAAGGAATTGTCCGTAGAGCTCCGAGGCAGGATTGTGTCGAGGCACAGATCTGGGGAAGGGTACCAAAAATAATTATACAGCATTGAAGGTCCCTAAGAACACAGTGGCCTCCATCATTCTTAAATAGAAGAAGTTTGGAACCACCAAGACTCTTCCTAGAGCGGGCCGCCCGGCCAAATTGAGCAATCGGTGGAGAAGGGCCTTGGTCAGGGACGTGACCAAGAACCCGATGGTCACTCTGACAGAGCTCCAGAGTTCATCTGTGGAGATGGGAGAACCTTCCAGAAGGACAACCATCTCTGCAGCACTCCACCAATCAGGCTTTTATGGCCACTCCTCATTAAAAGGCACATGACAGCCCACTTGGAGTTTGCCAAAAGATTGAACTCTTTGGCCTGAATGCCAAGCTTCATGTCTGGAGGAAACCTGAGACCATCCCTACGGTGAAGCATGGTGGTGGCAGCATCATGCTGTGGGGTTATTTTTCAGCGGCAGGAACTGGGAGACTAGTCAGTATCGAGGCAAAGATGAACGGAGCAAAGTACAGAGAGATTCTTGATGAAAACCAAAGAATGGGAGAAACTCCCCAAATACAGGTGTGCCAAGCTTGTAGCGTCATACCCAAGAAGACTTGAGGCTGTAATCCCTGCCAAAGGTGCTTTAACAAAGTACTGAGTAAAGGGTCTGAATACTTATGTATGTGATATTGATATTTGTGATATTTCCATTATTATTATTTTTTAAATACATTTGCAAAAATGTCTAAAAACCTGTTTTTGCTTTGACATTATGGGGTATTGTGTGTTGATTGATGAGGGGAAAAATCAATGTAATCAATTTTAGAAAAAGGCTTTAACAAAACTAAATGCGGAAAAAGTCAAGGGGTCTGAATACTTTCCATAGGCACTCTACATAACACATCCATCAGCGGTAGTCTACCTAAGCATGAATTAAATGCCTGTGTCAACAACTGCAATTTGACCTAAGATGTTGCTAACTATCAATGTTTCAGTTGCTGTACACAGAGGTTGTCATGGAGAATTCCCCGTCACGCATGTTCATCGTGAAGGTTTCAGCGTCCGACCCAGACATCGGCACCAACGGACAAGTGTCCTACACCCTCCATGGCCCCAACGCAGACAAGTTCCATCTTGATCAAAAGACAGGTTAGAGACATCTTTTATTTGGGGTCTAAGCAAAAAGAGGCCCTAATTGAAATCTGTTTTTGTTTGAGTTGAGAGATAGCATCTCGTTTCTTACAAAATACTTAATCTGAGGTCTTCAAGAAGACAAGATGGTGTACCGTCAGACCAACACAAAGGTTTGGTGTTTTTTCTATATTTGGTGCTTTGGCTTCTCATCAACCATACTCCCTGTTTGTCATAGCACTAGCCTATCACCAATCTCTCTTCATTATTGTATGTCAAACAGAGCTCATAATCTTAAGAATGTGTGCTATCACATTACATATATGCTAGGAGACGCTTTGATATGGCCTTCAATCCAAAGTAATGTTATGACACTGGTAACACGGTGAATGACTACCAGAAATGTAAACATTTTGTGATTTATATGTACTTCTCACGGTTTCGTTCTTGATAGATTTCAGTAAATATTTTGTCAAATGTTTTTAAAGAATGTATAGGCCTACTGTCTGGTCCTTTTCCCCACCATTTTGATATACATCTCAGGGTTTTTAATTTTTTTTATTTCATCTTTATTTAACCAGATAGGCTAGTTGAGAACAAGTTCTCGTTTATAACTGCGACCTGGCCAAGATGAAGCAAAGCAGTTCGACACATACAACAACACAGAGTTACACATGGAATAAGCAAACATACAATCAATAATACAGTAGAAAAATCTATATACAGCATGTGCAAATTAGGTAGGATAAGAGAGGTAAGGCAATAAATAGGCCATGGTGGCAAGTGTTTTCCCCCACCATTTTGATATACATGTACATCTCAGGGTTTTTTCCCACCATTGTGATATAGAGTACCAATCAAAAGTTTGGATACACCTACTCATTCAAGGGTTTTTCTTTATTTTACTGTTTTCTACATTGTATAATAATAGTGAAGACATCAAAACTATGAAAAAACACATCATGTACACATCACATCATGCAGTAACCAAAAAAGTGTTAAACAAATCAAAATCTATTTTATATTTTAGATTCTTCAAAGTAGCCACCCTTTGCCTTGATGACAGCTTTGCACACTCTTGGCATTCTCTCATCCAACTTCACCTGGAATGCTTTTCTTGAAGGGGTTCCCACATATGCTGAGCCCTTGTTAACTGCTTTTCGTTCACTCTGAGGTCCGACTCATCCCAAACCATCTCAATTGGCGTGAGGTCAGGTGATTGTGGAGGCCAGGTCATCTGATGCAGCATACCATCACTCTCCTTCTTGGTAAAATATCCCTTACACAGCCTGGAGGTGTGTTGGGTCATTGTCCTGTTGAAAAACAAATGATAGTCCCACTAAGCACAAACCAGACGGGCTGGCGTATTGCTGCAGAATGCTGTGGTAGCCATGCTGGTTAAGTGTGCCTTGAATTCCAAATAAATCACTGACAGTGTCACCAGCAAAGCACCCCCACACCATCACACCTCCTCCTCCATGCTTCATGGTGGGATTCACACATGCGGAGATCATCCGTTCACCTACTCTGCGTCTCACACAGACAAGGCAGTTTGAACCAAAAATCTAACATTTGGACTCATCAGACTTAAGGACAGATTTCCCCCGGTCTAATGTCCATTGCTCGTGTTTCTTGGTAGTGGTTTCATTGCAGCAATTCGACCATGAAGGCCTGATTCACAGAGTCTCCTCTGAACAGTTGATGTTGACATATGTCTGTTACTGGAACTCTGTGAAGCATTTATTTGTGCTGCAATCAGAGGTGCAATTAACTCTAATGAACTTTGAAGAATCTTCAATAGAAAATATATTTTGATTTGTTTAACACTTTTTTGGTTACTACATGATTCCATATGTGTTATTTCATAGTTTTGATGTCTTCACTATTATTGTACAATGTAGAACATATTATAAATAAAGAAAAACCCTTGAGTATAAGTATGTGTGTCCTAACTTTTGATTGGTACTGTACATCTCAGTGATTTTTTACCATCACCAACAGTCAGTTTTCATCTATACTTAGACTAAATCTATCCATCTATATACTTACTGTATGTGAGACCCTCTGCTCCACTAGGAGATGGACATAGAAGGAATAAGTTATCTCTAATACATTTATCTAATTATCTGTTCTTCTTATCTGTGACAGGGGAGTTGTTCACCCTGGCCCAGTTGGACCGGGAGAAGGTGACGGAGTATGATCTGGTAGTTAAAGCCACGGACGGCGGAGGTCGCTCCTGCCAGGCAGACATCTTACTCATGATCCAGGACATGAATGACAACCCTCCCAAGTTCTCCAACAACCACTATGAAGTCACCGTGTTCGACAACACCACCGTCAGGACTCCCATCGCTGTCATCTACGCCAAAGACCCTGACACTGGTAAGTTATATTATTGATATAAAATGAAAAGAGTAAACATTCTGAGGGAGAGTCTGAAGGGGCTTTGCTGATCTAGTTATTATATTTCATATGCTAAAATCTATAGAATCAGAATGACTAGAATGGACATTTGCGTTCTGAGGTATGGTTTGAGGGTCTGTGTCTGATCTAGTAATTCTATTTCTATGGTAGAATCTAAATATCCCCTTCATGTAGCAGAGGCTCTACTCCTATATATGTCCCCAGGTCATAACATAGAGACTGTTCTCCTATTCCCAGGTCATAACATAGAGACTGTTCTCCTATTCCCAGGTCATAACATAGAGACTATTCTCCTGTTCCCAGGTCATAACATAGAGACTATTCTCCTATTCCCAGGTGATAACATAGAGACTGTTCTCCTATTCCCAGGTCATAACATAGAGACTGTTTCTCCTATTCCCAGGTGATAACATAGAGACTATTCTCCTATTCCCAGGTGATAACATAGAGACTGTTCTCCTATTCCCAGGTGATAACTGAGAGACTCTTCTCCTATTCCCAGGTGATAACAGAGAGACTATTCTCCTATTCCCCAGGTGATAACAGAGAGACTATTCTCCTATTCCCAGGTGATAACAGAGAGACTATTCTCCTATCCCCAGGTGATAACAGAGAGACTATTCTCCTATATACTTCCTGACTGCCACCCACCTCCACAAAATATTTAATGACCCTAAACCTCGCCCTCTCTGTGGATAAAACCAACGGGACTGCAGGTTATGAGTCAACAAGCGCATTACTAATTTATGCATATTTCATTTGGATGGTGCCAAATAAAGATCTAGGCATCTGGATTGACGAAAAGCTATCTTTCAAAAAACATGTTGACAAGTTGATTAAGAAACTAAGAATTCAAATAGTCTTATTCTATAAGAACAGGTCCTGTCTTTTGTTAAATAGCAGAAAACAAATCATTCAGTCAACATTTCTGATGGCTTTAGACTATGGCAATATGAATGTCTATATGAATGCAGCAGCCAATACACTGAAGTCATTGGATGTAGTTTACCACACAGTGCACTAGGATTGGTTATGGGTATCAGGCTCAGGACATGCATTCTGTATCAGAAACTGGCCCTCTCTGAAGTCTCGTAGAGCAATGCATTGCGCTCTTTTTTTGTCTAAAAAGCCCTCTTGCATAAACTTCCACCATACCTTACCTCATTGTTCACCTTCAGACGTTTAAGTTACCAGACCTGAAATCAGGGATGGGTGAACCTGGAGAACCCTTCCTACGAGAGAGAGAGAGAGAGAGAGAGAGAGAGAGAGAGAGAGAGAGAGAGAGAGAGAGAGAGAGAGAGAGAGAGAGAGAGAGAGAGAGAGAGAGAGAGAGAGAGAGAGAGAGAGAGAGAGAGAGAGAGAGAGAGAGAGAGAGAGAGAGAGAGAGAGAGAGAGAGAGAGAGAGAGAGAGGGAGAGAATATTACTGAGGAATTCCTGTAGGTGAACTCCTGTAGGTGCAGAAACTCATATCTATTCATGCATTATCCTGAGGCTGTTTATTCTGGCTGTTTGGTGTTTTTGTTATGACTGTTTATTAGTTGAGTTTTCTTCATAATTGCACCTTGCATATTGTTTTGATACAGCTTTGATAAGGCCATTAACTCCTAGCTGTATATTAAGTTACTACCTACGGTTGGGATTAGCATACTTTGGAAGAAACCTAAACTCGTGGTGCTAAACCAACCAGGCTGACTCCTATTCTCTCCTCTCCTTCTACAGGTATAAACTCTGAGGTGAAGTATTCTCTACTCGAGGACAACAGCGGCCACTTCTCATTAGAAGAGTTCTCTGGTATCCTGCGCCTGGAGAGGTCGCTGGCAGAAAACACTCGGTCGACCTTTGAACTCAAGGTCAAAGCCACCGACAGGGGAATTCCCCAACAACTGTACTCCATTGCCACAGTTACGGTGCATGTTGTTGACCTGAGCGACTACAAGCCGGTATTCTTAAGCCAGGAGTACTCCGCCCACATCCCAGAATGCACCCTGGTAGGGTCAGAGGTCATCAGCGTCTCTGCCCTCACTAGAGACGGGACCGAGACGGAATCCATCGTCTACTCCATCGTCTCCGGCAACGAGGAGGGAAGGTTCTACCTGCACCCGGCAACTGGTAAGGTTCTGTTCCGTCACTTCCAGGAGTTCCATGGGTTAGTAAGGTTCTGTGAGATTCCATAAGATTCCATAATGTTCCATAAAGTTTATTTGAGTTTATTTGGGCAAATGAATATATTTATGAAGCACAATCATTTTGAACCCCACTTATAAGGTTGATGGAAAGCTAAAGGGTACAGCAAATACCTGTTCACCTGGTTATGTTGCTGACTGCATTATAGTGCCAGTTTTGGCAGAGTTAGAAAGTCTGCTTTCTATTTGATACTCAGAAGTAAGACATCGGAGCAGTATTGCACAGTGAGGCAGAGAAATGATTGAAAGTACATTGTCACTGCTGGTGCACTTTTGATAGACTTTGTAAAGGTCCTGTTGATATACACTACCGGTCAAAAGTTTTATAACACCTAGTCATTCCAGGGGTTTTCTTTATTTTTACTATAGTGAAGACATCACAACTATGAAATAACACAAATGGAATCATGTAGTAACCAAAAAAAGTGTTAAACAAATCCAAATATATTTTATATTTTGAGATTCTTCAAACTAGCCATCCTTTGCCTTGATGTCAACCTTGCACACTCTTGGCATTCTCTCAACCAGCTTCATGAGGTAGTCACCTGGAATGCACACCGGTGTGCCTTCTTAACAGTTCATTTGTGGAATTTCTTTCCTTCTTAATGCGTTTGAGCCAATCAATTGTGTTGTGACAAGGTAGGGGGGTATACAGAAGATAGCCCTATTTGGTAAAAGACCAAGTCCATATTATGGCAAGAACAGCTCAATTAAGCAAAGAGAAACAACAGTCCATCGTTACTTTAAGACATGAAGGTCAGTCAATATGGAACATTTCAAGAACTTTGAATGTGTCTTCAAGTGCAGTCGCACAAACCATCAAGCACTATGATGAAACTGGCTCTCATGAGGACCGCCACAGGAAAGGAAGACCCAGAGTTACCTCTGCTGCAGAGGATAAGTTCATTAGAGTTACCAGCCTCAGAAATTGCAGCCCAAATAAATGCTTCACAGAGTTCAAGTAACAGACACATCAACATCAACTGTTCAGAGGAGACTGTGTGAATCAGGGCTTCATGGTAGAATTGCTTCAAAGAAACCACTACTAAAGCACACCAATAATAAGAAGACTTGCTTGGGCCAAGAAACACAAGCAATGGACATTAAACCTGGGGAAATCTGTCCTTTGGTCTGGAGTCCAAATTGTAGATTTTTGGTTTCAACCGCCGTGTCTTTGTGAGAAAATAGTAAAAATAAAGAAAAACCCTAGAATGAGTAGGTGTTTTAAAAAGTTTGACTGGTAGTGTAAGCTGTACAGCAATCAGCCACTCTGGATAAGTATAAATTAGTCAGTACTGTATTATACCACCTAGTCTTATATACTGTACCTCGTGACACCACCACAAACGCAGAGAGTTTCTTTTCTCCCTGATTTCTGTTGATGTCCCTTCATTACAAATCCTCCTTTCTTTGATATACTGTAGCAGGGCAGGAGTCTAATAGAGGTTGGTTGGACTGAGCCTAACCAATGTCTGTATCAGTTGTCAAACCATTCAATAGCCGGGCTTGTCAGCAACTTAATCCACTTGTGTGTAGTTCCATCCCAGGAGTAATCATCCCACCACACAGCTGTTTAGTTACCATTGTGTCAAAGTAAGGAAGTCGTTTTTTTTTGTTATGTATTATATGTTTTATCAACGGAGACAGACTTGGAAGCTTAATGTTATGTATTATAGGTTTTATCAATGGAGACAGACGTGGAAGCTTAATGTTATGTATTATATGTTTTATCAATGGAGACAGACTTGGAAGCTTAATGTTATGTATTATATGTTTTATCAATGGAGACAGAGGTGGAAGCTTAATGTTATGTATTATATGTTTTATCAATGGAGACAGACTTGGAAGTTTAATGTTATGTATTATATGTTTTATCAATGGAGACAGACGTGGAAGCTTAATGTTATGTATTATATGTTTTATCAATGGAGACAGACGTGGAAGCTTAATGTTATGTATTATATGTTTTATCAATGGAGACAGACTTGGAAGCTTAATGTTATGTATTATATGTTTTATCAATGGAGACAGAGGTGGAAGCTTAATGTTATGTATTATATGTTTTATCAATGGAGACAGACTTGGAAGTTTAATGTTATGTATTATATGTTTTATCAATGGAGACAGACGTGGAAGCTTAATGTTATGTATTATATGTTTTATCAATGGAGACAGACGTGGAAGCTTAATGTTATGTATTATATGTTTTATCAATGGAGACAGACGTGGAAGCTTAATGTTATGTATTATATGTTTTATCAACGGAGACAGACGTGGAAGCTTAATGTTATGTATTATATGTTTTATCAATGGAGACAGATGTGGAAGCTTAATGTTATGTATTATATGTTTTATCAATGGAGCAGAGCCCTGCAGTATAACGCAGTACATTGGGTTGTTTTCTTTAGCTAGTCTAACTTCAGTTATTTTTCTCTTTTCTCATTGGAACATCAGCGAAAATCAGGTGGCACTTCCAATTGCATATGTAACAGTGTAGGTTCCGTCCCTCTCTTCGCCCCAACC
>NC_138295.1:8795000-8810000 GCF_965601325.2 Salmo salar | reverse complement strand
ACTATTATCCAGTGTGTTATAGTGAGAATGATGGAGAAATCTCCCCTTAATAGATGTACTGTTGCTATCGAAGTCATTACAAAGGGTAGGTTTAACAGAGCTCCTGAGTGGCGCAGCGGTCTAAGGCACTGCATCTCAGTGCAAGAGGCATAACTACTGTCCCTGGTTCAAATCCAGGCTGTATCACATCTGGCTGTGATTGAGAGTCCCATAGGGCTGCGAACAATTGGCCCAGCGATGTCCTGTGTAGGTCGTCATTGTAAATAAGAATTTGTTCTTAAACCTTGTGTGGGTTTAATATTCTGTGAACTACCCTTATCCTAAGGGTAAAAAATTACCTGCCTTCACTAAACCCTGAAAATAAAGCAGCTTAATTGAATTTTAAACCCCAAATCTGTTTTCCATGAAGAAACAACTTGTCGTTCATCACAAACTTTTTGAATATTTGAGTTTTCCCTCTTCACAATGCAGAAAGACTGCATTTAATGGTGGACACCAGTCATCTTTATTACAACACACCTGTCATAATTGTTTTCTTTACTAAAGTAGAGGTTTATTATTATTATTGTTATTATTGCTAAAGGTACTGCGTAAACATACTTTTTTTTAGCAAGAGATATCACTTGTATAGCCTAAGAAAGTAGCAGAAATGTGCAGGAAGTAGTTTTGAATGCATTTTATTGAGGGGAAATAATAACAGTCTTGAACTTTTTTGGCAACATAGTGATATATTCTATATATACTGTACAATGAGGAATTCAACGACAAAATACTAGTCTAATCCCATTTTTTTATCATTGCCCCCACCCACAAGGTGTATAAACAACAATAATAAATAAGAATAAAATAAGATCATAGATACTAAACAAAAACGTGAAGAACATAAATCAATCAACTCTAATTAGCACATGTAGGACAGTATACAAGTGTGTGTGCATGGACTTTGCAGATGTATTTCTCACATGTGCAGCATATAGTATTTGTTTTACAGTCCTTCTTTGGGGGGGCAGAATGGGCATCTCCTCCTCTTGCCCGCCCCAGCTGCAGCCTCAGGTGTACCAGGACAAGATTCAGCCCGATGAACAGCTTTCACAAGCGCTGCAGAGGCTGCTGTGCGGGGGAGGTGCTCCCTTCTTTGAATGTATGGGGTTACAAGTGCCTTTCCCAGCTGCTCCAGGAACACCCTCCTCTTGTTCCACTTATCATGCATCCAGGTAGGGTTGATCTTATTCCATATCACAAAGGCATTGTATGAGGACATATCAATGATGTTTTGGAAGATGACCAGGGGCCAGAGGGCTGTCGTCCTCCTGCAGCTGTAAGTTCCAAACACCTGGTGCAGATTGTCCATGCCTCCTTTGTTGTGGTTGTAGTCCAGGATGATGGCTGGCTTCCTGTCCTCACGATCTCTGATCTCAGCCGTTTTGCGCAGTGTGCTCAGGAGGACCACATTCTTGTTCCTCTTTGGGAGGTAAGAAACTAGAGTGGTGGTGGGGGTGAAGGCAAACTTTGATGTGAAGGCCTCTCTCCCACTTCTTGCGAGGAGTGCAGGGGGGAACTCAGGCTTGTTCTTTCTAACTATGCCAACCATGGTGATCTTCCTCTTTAGGAGCTGCTGGCTGAGTTCATAAGAGGTGAAGAAATTGTTCACCCGTGACATTGTGCCCCCTCAGTCCATCTGTCACATCAAGCAAAATCCGCGTCCCCTGGTTCTTCTCCAGGCTTCCACTGGTCGGCTTCCCTGTGTAGACTTGCATCTTCCAAGCGTAGCTGGATTGTGCATCACAGACCACCATTATCTTAATGCCATAATTTGCTGGCTTGCTGGGCATATACTGCTGGAAAGGACAGCGACCTTTTGACAAAAGAGATTACAATCAGTAATTAGTATCAGTGTCACAGAAAACAATCACATAAATCAATGATATTACAGCAATACATAATAAAATGAACAGTGAAAATCACTTACATTACAGATATGAAAATAAAAACGTACCTCTGAATGGAACCAGTTGCTTATCCACTGTTACTTCAGGCCCAGGGCTGTAGAGGTATGGCAGACGCTCCACCCACTTCTCCCAGACCTCTCTTATGGCTGCCAGTTTGTCTCTCACACGTCTTGCAGGTCTTTACTCACGTTATCAAATCGTAGCATCCTTGAGAAAGTGTGAAAGAATTTCAGTGGCATCGTGGCACGGAAAATCACCCTTCCACTCTCTGCATCCCAGAGACTACATGTAGCCTTGCCTCGGGACCTATACACACCCGCTAAGATTAGCAGCCCTATATAGGCACACAGGTCAATCTCATCCATCCTTTTCCAGTTGTCTCCATATTTACGGAAACCCTCCAAATGTGTCATCTCCAGGATGATTTTTTCGATGGCTGGTGTGATGAACATGTAGAATGTTGAGGCGATGTCCTGGACATGGGCAACTTGTGGGCCCTGGGGTCATCCTTATGACATGTTGTGCTGACATCCTGCCCTGGTTGTCATATGGTGACAAGGACCATGTTGTCATGACGTTGGCCTCTTTTGGTACAGGGAGGACAGTTGACCCCCTCCCTTTTGCACCACCACCCAACCTACCTTCCCCCCAACCCAGGCCCTGTGTGTAAAGGGTTGTAAAAACTCTAAAATTCCAGGAGAGTCTCTGGCCACATGGCCCATAGAGAGACAAAGGAAATTCTTCCAACTCATAGAATTGGAGAACCGAGCGACATGTGTGTGCTGGAGAAGGTATGGCAGATTGGTGAAGAATCCAGCTACGAACTGATCCGCTTGGTACAATTTTGTGATACTCAGAAGAGACAATATAGCCATATTACCATAAAACTGTTTATATAATAGCCTCAGCTTGAGACTTGCATCATAATGGGTGTATGGAATGTATTAATAAGGATAAAGCTTTTATAATACATTGAGATGCTATTGTACTGATGTTAATGTGATAGAATTGTATTTCTGTAACCAAGTCTAGCTCAGTCATAGGCACGCCCCCAGGGACACATACAGGACCAGGCGTCATTTGACAAGCCTGTTCGATGGGCACTATAAAACACCCCCTGATTTACATTTCTTCAGACCAGGCCTACACTCCATGGCCAATAGGTTTTACCATCCAATTCCTCTACTGAAAGTGAACCATACCGCGTGGTTAACTTTTAGACTATTGATACCGACAGAATAAGAACAAGTATTTGATATTAATTATTAGTCTGCAGCTAAGTAAATTATATCATTGAACGTGAAGACTAACGAAACAACCATTCGATGACGACATTAATGAATGTCGCTTTGAAAGATCCATTCTAACCGAGAGAGAGACTCTCCATCAGAACTACTCTCCAACAAGAATCAGAACGACACACTGAGCGTAAATATATATTGATTGCGATTGTTCCCGAATGAGTGAGCCTTCAATTGTCAATTGTTAATATTAATGAACTCTGTAGGTGTGCATTCTCAGCTGACCGTTTATGACCCATTGTCTAACAGACCAGCCATGCCTGTTAGCCATTAGCGCACATTACCCTACCAATCCTTTGTGACGATAATTACTGTTTGTATGTTTTCTGTTAATTACTTAGTGTAGTAAATAAATGATTTTAAGACAATTGATGTATGGATGATTTTAGTAAAGACTGGGTTCGTGCAGATACAACAATTTACGATGTTTGGAATGAGACTGGACGCGAGGTAAATACACCATTTAAACTAGAAGATAATCGGCCTATACTGTAATAGAATAGAATATTATAGTACAGGAAAGTTATATTAGGAAAATTATAGCTTTGTAATCTGAATATTCTCCTTGGTGCCCCGATCTCCTAGTTAATTACAATTAAACGATTAATCAGTTTAATCGCGTGATAATAATTACAGGGAGCTAATTGATAAACATATCTTCAGTTTAATGGTACCCCCAAAGACACGACAATGTTATTTTGCTGTTCTTTGACAAAAAATGTCTCTCTTTCAGCTTGGGGGATTTCTTCTTCATCTGAAGATGATGCATCGAGCTCTGGGTTGTATTCTCACTATCTTCTTCTTCAGATACCTCCTACTCTTCTAAATCATTGTTCTCTTGTTCCTCCTGGACATCTGAATAAATCAGATCTACGACCTGTTGGGCACTGAAGAGTGCACTCATGGCTTCAGCATAGAGAGAACTGGGGGGACTGTCATCTGCAGCACCTTTATAGCCTCCGACTCCATTCCCCATTAGTAAACAATGCTTTCAATAAATATTTATTTTGTCTGAAATGTTTATTTTGTCTGTGAACTTGAGTCATGTGTGGGGTCGTGAGGGGAGATGCTGCACATGCACAATAAAGTCTTAGTTTTGTCTGAGTTCAATCAGTAGCACACATAATCTACATTTCTCATTGTGTGTGTGTGTGTCTTTCAAAAATGCAATATTTGTACCCTGGTGATGTACAGCTTTCATGGAAATATGAACAAAGGCGATGCTTCACTTTTTTTAATGTTGGGGTCACTCTAGGAAAAGTCATAATTTAGGGGGTTTTCTCTGCTGTTAAACATAGTGGCGGGTCATGTTTTACCCTTAAGACAACACAAGGGTTAACTGATTTGCCTAGTTAAATAAAAAATAAAAACAGAGCAAATAAATGTGACCATACTTTATCAATTTCTCCTCAGTTATGATATTTAGGCCTGTATCACCAGATATTGTTTCAGTTCAACCCAGGGTTCAACAAAAAATGGACACTACATATTGACCTTGGTTTTTAAGCTTTTGGTTGATTTCAAATGGAATCTACATAATTAATATGTTAATGTTGGATTCACGTCTCTATCTCAACCAAAAATAAAAGTAAACAAATGTGGAATAAGTCAAGTGGTGTGAATATTTTCACTAAATGCAAATGATAATAAAAGTGTAGGCTTTTATAATAATAGTTTTTTCTGAATGAGTCTTGAGGTTCAGAGGTGCAAGCAAACAGAAAATCTGTCGCTACCACATCTGGCACCATTTTGTTCTTGTAATTTTCCATCCTGCTGTGCAATGGTTTCTTATCTTTGAGTGTTATCTGTGTGTTTTCTTGGCAATACCGCTAGGCTGTGTTTAACCCCCTGTTATCTCCTCTTTCACAATATATAGAGTTACATTGGTATATAGCCTATTAAATATGAAAATAGTTTTTTTTTTTCATTTTTTTTTTCATTAAGTTATGTTGCACAACGTTTATGGAGTTTATTTGTTTTGCCCAAATAAGTTGATAAAGTAAATGTTTTGTGATATGATGAAGCCAGCCACATTTCCACTATTCATTTGTACAAAAATTCTGGCTTTATGCATCAATCTCCCTCCATGTGGATAATTATGTAAGTGGCCAATGACGTTTATATTTTGTTTGCATCGCCATTCCTCTTGGCTTACAGTATTTATGATATTATTTTCTTCCCAACTGCAAAAACAATTTAGCACGGCTTGAACCGCTTCATGGCAAATATGCATGGCCCTGTACCCCGGTTCAGAGTAGTTGGTACATTTCCGAATATTCCAGTGGTCCTTAACAAATTGTCCACTAAGCCGGGGCACCGGGCCATCAAAACAAATTTCCCCATTGTTTTCAGACCGCAAGGGTCGTACATAAATCCTAGATGCTGATTGGTTTAGAGACGCCCAATCCCTGTTTTTATGTCTATTACAGACCCTCCTATACCTAACGGGAGGTTTACATAGATGCTAGAAAAGTCCATTTTTATTACTTTGCTTCTCAAATATCCTATCCCGCGTGTCTGTATCGACTTTGACTTCCAGACGCATACAATTTCCTCTCACCGGTGACTTGTGACAGAAGAAACGGAATTAAGATCTATCAAAAATGAATTGTTTTCATCTAGATGACTTCCTTGCAGGGTGGATTGGAGGTGAGTGTCCGTTATTTATGAACTAGTCAATTAGCCGTTGAATTAAGAGGTTTTATGTGAGGATGAGTTTGGGATAGAGCAGTGTTGGACTATTGCATATCGATTTTGTTTATCATAACATTTTTTATTTTAATACATTTGCTATGTAGGCCTATGTCTAATCTATGTTCGATTAGAAAAAAGTATATATGAATAATTGGAACATGCGCAGATTTTCCAAATCTAATTGCCCACATAGCGCTGGACATTTGATCATTTTGATCAAACACTCAACATTTAACATACAATAAAAATGTAGTTAATAATTAAATAACCAGTTGTGCATGTTTGACTATTTATTTTCGAGTTTTCTCCGTGACTATATTGTACTTCTGCAAGGCGCGCTACCTGAAACGGACAGTAGGGGCATAGTAGTTGCACATTGCATAATGATACTGTATCTGTGGAATGCTGTAACTGTTTTCAGTCTTCATCGCCTGTTATTCGCCTATAGGCAGCCTACTGTAGTTATGAACATTATCGGCCTAAGTTTTGTTTTTGCAAATGTTGAGTCAGAATGATCCCTAAGCAGTGGTAGTGTTTGGCTGTCTGGCTGGGATATGATTCTTTCTGTTCTCTCTTGTATTTGCCCTGAAATCTGTGGTACTGTAGTTCTATTGTCTGAGGAGGGTTGGATGTTCTAGGCAGGATGCCACTGAATCAACATTATATGTTAACTCTCCCCCTCTCCCTTTCTCACTCTCTCTTTCACACTCTCTCTTTTACACTCTTTCTCTCTCTCTCTTTCTCACTCTCTCTCTTTTACACTCTCTCTTTCTTTCTCTCTCTCTCTCTCTCTTTCACACGCTCTCTCTTTCTCACTCTCTCTCTCTTTCACACTCTCTCTTTCTTTCTCTCTCTTTCTCTCTTTCACACGCTCTCTCTCTGTTTCTCACTCTCTCTCTCTTTCACACTCTCTCTTTTACACGCTCTCTTTCTCTCTCTCTCTCTCTCTCTTTCTTTCTCACTTTCTTTCACACTCTCTCTCTTTCACACTCTTTCTCTCTCTCTTTCTCACTCTCTCTCTTTCTCACTCTCTCTCTCTCTCTTTTGCTCTCTCTCTCTCTCTCTCTCTCTCTCTCTTTCACATTCTCTCTATCCATCCATCCCTCCTTACTCTTCTAAACGTGGTTTCCATCTGTTTTTCCAATAGGAGCTTCCAGTGTTATTGTGGGTCATCCGCTGGACACAGTCAAGGTAGATATGAGTACACACAGTTCAACACATAAAGGACTGGTTTCCCAGACACTGATGAAGCCTAGTCCTGGACTAAAATGCACTTTCAATGGAGATTCTCTGTTTATCTTGAGTTTCAGGACTAGGCGTAATTGGTTTTCCAGGAAACTGTCCGATGAGGTTTAAATCAGGGATTGACATTAAAGTCTGAAAGGCAATTGTCTCTTTCACTTAAACAATGGAGGGGAACCAGGCAGATCAATGGTTGCAGTTTGGTGTTGTCAGTAAAAAATACAAAATAAAAACGGCCCAATAGGGGCAACCTCAGAGCAGGCTCAGCTTGCCCAACTGTTCAGTTCACTTGTTCTAGGAAATAGATCAGCCCTTAATGTCAAACCATTGGTTTTTACCAAATGTGTAATATTAGTTTATCTACACATACACAGTTACCATTTAGTAGGCAATAGGTCCTGCAGTAACATTAACATGACTGACCACACATCACCTAGCTGACTTGTTGTAGATTGTGTAGGCCATTGTTTTATGTAGGAGGATTGTTGAAGTTCTTAACATTTCCCATTCTCTGATTTTTTTTTTTACACAACAGACTCGTCTGCAAGCTGGGAAAGGATACAAGAACACCCTCCACTGTGTCCTCCAAATCTACAGAAAGGAAACTGTAAGTGATATGTCACTGCTCTTGTAGTCTAAATGTAATATATATATATATACCATTTAGCAGACACTTTTACCCAAAGCAACTTAGTCACGTGTGCGGAGACATTTTGTATTGTCCCACAGTAATGCATAGGAGGCCATGGGATAATATCTGGCATGATAATCCATTTGTCATGGCATTGGTATGGTTTCCTTCAGAACTGCGGAGGTCTTGTCCATAAGTGTCAACCTCGACAACTACTCTAAAAGTTAATTATAACATCCTAAATTCATTTTTACAAACTCTTATCTGTAGATTAAACCGTAGGCCTAGATGTACCAGTTCTGGAAATATTTGTTTTACTTTTGAAGCAACTGTGCTTTTGTTTTAACAAATATCCTTGAGCCTTGCTGTGAATACTCCATATGTAGCCTCTCTCTGGCTGGGAGGTGGAATTTTTTTTCTTCCCGTTGCCAAATTCCAAATGGTATACTGGGACGCAGTCCTTCTGCAGAACACACTGTTGCATAAAACGTCTCATTTGTATTTTTCTTCCTCCTAGTTTGCTGGCTTCTTCAAGGGTCTCTCCTTCCCGCTGGCCAGCATCACCGTGTATAACTCAGTGGTGTTTGGGTTCTTCAACAACACACAGAGGGTTATAAGCAAGTTCCGCCATGGTGATGAGAGGCAGCCGTGTGGTATGCTGGACATGACCCTGGCCAGCATGTTGACAGGGCTGATGTCAGTGGGACTCGGAGCTCCGGTCGACCTGGTTAAGATCAGACTGCAGATGCAGATTCTGCCCTGTTTAGCAGGTAAAGTCAAAGACCAATACAACATTCTAGATTATTCTAGCAGGTAAAGTCAAAGACCAATACAACATTCTAGATTATCCTAGCAGGTAAAGTCAAAGACCAATACAACATTCTAGATTATTTTAGCAGGTAAAGTCAAAGACCAATACAACATTCTAGAAGGTCATTATTCTAGCAGGTAAAGTCAAAGACCAATACAACATTCTAGACCATTCTAGAAGGTCATTATTTTAGCAGGTAAAGTCAAAGACCAATACAACATTCTAGATTATTCTAGAAGGTCATTATTTTAGCAGGTAAAGTCAAAGACCAATACAACATTCTAGACCATTCTAGAAGGTCATTATTTTAGCAGGTAAAGTCAAAGACCAATACAACATTCTAGATTATTTTAGCAGGTAAAGTCAAAGCCCAATACAAGATTCTAGATTATTCTAGCAGGTAAAGTCAAAGCCCAATACAACATTCTAGATTATTTTAGCAGGTAAAGTCAAAGACCAATACAACATTCTAGATTATTTTAGCAGGTAAAGTCAAAGCCCAATACAACATTCTAGATTATTTTAGCAGGTAAAGTCAAAGCCCAATACAACATTCTAGAACATTCTAGAAGGTCATTATTTTAGCAGGTATTTCCTCTAGTATAACTATCCTTTTAGACCTTTCTAGAAGGTACAGTCCCTATAGTACTCATGGGTTTAGAAAGCTCATTTCAGTGGGACTCTACTCAGAGGTCTAGTTGACAGTTCAAGGAACCACAGAAAACGTATAATTCTCCTATTCAGGTTCAACGCCCCATCAGTCTTTCAACTGCCATTCATATTTCACAACAGCAACTCGGACGAGCTAGCTTGAGATGATAAATCCCGTGGATTGTAACCAGCTCACTTAAACGTTGATAAACTAAAGGCGTCATAATCACCTGTCAATGTCCTACATCAGTGATAAGTCACCAGTCACCGTTTTGAAGATGGAAATTGCTGCACCTTTTTTATATGACGGTGCACCAGACGTCCTTGTGTGTTGCCCCATGGATCCTTATGGTGCCTACAGTATAGGGCATCATAAAATACATGTTAAATCTTCACCATCACCTGTTGTTCTGGTATATAGTTAAAGCCTCCTTCCGCATAAGATTGAACCTTAATCCAAACTATCCTCCTTCTGCATGTGTAGTCAATAAAGTCAAGTACAGTCTGATCTTTATTGTTTGTTTCCTTGTGTGTTTTAGAGAACCTGAACCTTGCCGGGACGACCGGAAACGGGAACGGTAACATCGCTGTGCGCTCCATGACTCTCCAGGGCCATCCGACCTACAGAGGGCCCATCCACTGTATCAGTTCCATACTGCAGACTGAGGGGATCCGGGGGCTTTACAGAGGGGCCGGGGCCATGGTCCTGAGAGACGTCCCTGGGTACACGCTGTACTTCATCCCCTACGCGTTGTTCCGTCGCTGGCTATCCTCTGAAGGGAGATCATCACCTCATCCCTGTTCTATATGGGTGTCTGGAGGACTGGCAGGTAACTGGAAGGTGTTTGCGGATGGATGGTAATGTTACTGTTGCTAGCTGTGCTTGGTTGAAGCAAATAGAAATTAGCCTTTAGGTCAGATAAAGGAGCGTTCTGTTGAAACCGTGGCCTCGTTTTGGTTTCCACTAGGCCAGAGAATGTATTAGTGGAGGGTTATTGGGCCCATACATAAATCGAAATCACAATCCTGACTTTTCTAGCAGGGCCGTAACCAGGGTTTGAGTTTTAGTGAGGTCTGGATGGGGGATACCCACCCACCCACCTTTCAGGATTTTTTTTTGAAAGTTGAAGCCTATTTACTGCATTTGTATACAATTAAAACACTTTTTAAAATGCTATTTGGAGAACAGCAACAACAAGCCAAAATGACCCCAGTCATTATCACCTTGTTGCTATAGCTTCATTCACCTCAGTCCATCTACAAGCATGTAGCCTAATAGCTATACAACTGTAATGTTATACCCCTGAAATGGGGGGGGAATATGAGAAATGATTCACACTGACACCTAGCATCAGTGACTGTTCAGTCAGTTGGAATGATGAATTGCATAAAATCATCAACTCTTTACATAAATATAGTATCTCTTTTTTCAAAATACATAGCATTCACATTTTTATTCCTAGGCATTACTAATCAAGCTCCGCACAACCGGATATCAATGAAGCACACAGATGATTGTATTATCCCATTCACATTCATTATTAGAAAATTACTTACAATTTTGTATAATCAGTGGTAAATAGTGGTAAAAGGTGGGTAATGTGTAAACTATAAACTCCAGTGGACGGACAACCACCGGTAGAAAGGAAAATGTAGGTCATTTTTAGAACTGTATTGTTTGCACGTTGATAGCATTTTAATGTCGGCCTATAGGGAAGATAGGCCATGTGAAAATATTGATGTAAGTTCCTAACTTGTTTGATAACATTAGTACAGATTTTCTCAGGGGACCCCACATGGGGCCCCTACCCCAAGTTTAGCAACCACTGGACTAACTTCTCTCTGCTTGCTTCCTCTCTCTGTCTTTCTTCTCTGCTTCCTCCTGCATGCATCAAGAAAAAATGTTGTGTGCAAGAATAACGGAAAAACCCCTTACCGAAGTCCAAAATGAACTAAAACGTCACAAAATGGCATCATAATATATGCACAAACGCTTCCGAACTGTTTCGGTTGGGAAGCATGCGGACGCCTTCAGCCTCTTTAGAGAGTGGGGAATGTGCTGCAAATCTGGCACACAAATCCAAGGGACGCAGGCGATTTATAACGAACAAACCAATGTTCATGATTCCACTTGTTCACAGAGACGCAGGTGAACATAACGAACAAGCCACTGTTCATGATTCCACTCGTTCACAGAGACGCAGGCGATTTATAACGAACAAACCAATGTTCATGATTCCACTCGTTTGCAGAGAGGCAGGCGTGATTAGAACTCAGTCAGATCAATCATTTAAGTGTTCTGAGCTTTGATCAACACTGGGAGAAATATTTACATGTTAACCCATAATTGACTTAATTTATTTTGAACAAAATGTATTTTTTATTATGTTTTCATAATTACAAAACAATGGACAGAGGTCTGGACCTCGGTGTCCTGATATGTATTTATGTCCCTGGTTGCTATCACCATGCTCTAAACTAACGGCTAAACACATTGGAATCATCATTTATGCAGGAATTTGAATGTTGCTACTATGTGGACTTTCAACTAAAACTGTAGTCTGCAGTACACTGAGGGACACGTCAACATGAAGAATTTTTGGCACTTTAGCAAGCCTTTTTTCATATTCAAAATTAGATTGATTTTAATTCTATATTAAAGGGCACAATTATTTAAAATAACACGTTTTTAAAGTTCTATATTTGTGAACAATTTCTACTTAAAATATCAAAGGTACACAAAAGGCACTCATTTCGTAGAACGGCCCCTTTACAGTCTTAGGGTCAAGTCCAAAGCTGAATAGTTGTCTTCGCCTTGTCTGCCACCTATAAAAACTTTGCCATTACTTTATGCCATTTTATGATGCCATCTTGAAAATGTTGTAGGCCTACCCAGGGTTGGAAGGATGATTTACAGTTACTGATTACAGATTACAGACAATAAAAGTAGTTAGTTATGTAATCCAATGGATTACTCAAATAATCCAGTTTGATTACTTCCTTGGTTAGCCCTCATCTGCCTCCTTAGTTTATGCTGTAGACCACAGGAGGTTGGTGGCACCTTAATTAAGGGAGGACGGGCTCGTGGTAATGGCTGGAGCGGAATCAGTGGAATGGTATCAAATACGTCAAAACACATGCCATTCCATTTGCTCCGTTCCAGCCATTACTATGAGTCGTCCTCCCCTCAGCAGCCTCCACTGCACCCCAGCATCTTTGGGCAGTTGCTGGTTCAGCTGCCTGCTGCATCTTATTGATGTGATGCCATCACTGCTAAAAGGTCAAGTTCCAGGGAAAGCATTTCCAACCCTCGTTCTTTGATTATGCAATTATTGGCCTACTTCACACAGCCGCCAAGCAGATTGTGGCCTGTAAATGATGACATGGTCTTACTCACCCAACAGTCTGCTGTGATAAAGACTTCAATGGACATATGTAATAGGTCCAAGACAAATCTGATTAGTTCATGAGTTGAATGACCTCTGATTTTAGTCTACTCCTTTCCACTGACACTACAGGTATAGCTGAGTAAGCAACTGATTTGACACGTCATCCCAGTGAACAGCATGGAGCTGTATTGACTAAAACATTTCCTTTTGACACAGAGATCCTGATGAAATGTGGGATGATTCAGTTCTCAGTAGGGTTGCAAAGCTACTGGTAGTTACCGGAATCTTCAGTAATTTTGGTAATTGCCATAGGTTGTATGTTAATCTATCGTCATTTTGGTAATTTATAGTTGAATAACTTTTACAAAATGTATTCGTATATAGTCACATCTACTGTATGTTAGGTTTTGATTATCCAATG
Organism: Salmo salar; assembly: GCF_965601325.2. NCBI lineage: Eukaryota > Metazoa > Chordata > Actinopteri > Salmoniformes > Salmonidae > Salmo > Salmo salar. Next base: position 8,796,911 of record NC_138295.1, on the reverse strand, counting down.
CAGGTTAAAGTGAGTTCTTCCACTCTTTAACCTACTCCATATTGTGAATGACATTTGGGAGCTCAGCTAGATGGTAACCTGACGGCGGCGCCAACATTTCAGTAGTTTTATTGCAAAAAGGGGGTTTGAAACATTAGCATTATCCAATAGACACTTTTTGAGATGAGTTTACCCTCCGGGTAGTTTACCCTCCGGGCAGTTTACCCTCCGGGCAGTTTACCCTCCGGGCAGTTTACCCTCCAGGTAGTTTACCCTCCAGGTAGTTTACCCTAGTTCTCAGTAAGTGGGGGACTGAGGTTTTTGGTCAAATAAAAACAGTTTGTGCGGAAAGCAACATGGACAGGACATTTAACAGTTTTGGAGATTTTAAATGGATTAGAACAGAAGGAAAAAGCTTCCATTCCCACTGAAAGGTCTTTCTAACAGTGTGTCTCAGCACATTTAAAAATATATATATATAATTAAAAACTGCCTAGCACATTTAAAAATATATATATATAATTAAAAACTGCCTGTTCAGTGTGTTTGAAGAAACATCTTCATATCATATGAAGTTTTTTTTTTTGAAATGCAACCGTAAATCTCCGGAAGCTCCTGACATGTGTCTGTCTACAGGTTCTATCTCGTGGGTCACGGCTACTCCGGCTGACGTGGTGAAGAGCAGACTACAGGCTGACTCCCTCCACACAAGGAAATACAGAGGGATTGTACACTGCATCGTCCAGAGCTACAAGACCGAGGGGATACATGTGAGCTAACAGACACACAGGGGCTGTTTCCCGGACTCAGATTAAGCCTATAGACCTGGACTAAGCAGCACTTTCAGTGAAGATCCTTCCTTGAGCATGCTTTTTTTTTGTCCAATCGTATGACCAATCTTTGTACGGGAAACCAACCCAAAGTGTAGCAATTTTAAGATTGATTCGTCAGTACATTTAATTTGAAGAGGAATACAGTAGCCTGCATGTGTGGTTTTGGTGTAGCTTTGTGGCAACATAGACTATTGCTGACAGTATTAGTAGCTGTAAGTTTTAGTCCCTTCAGTTTAAAAGTTCAACTGGGGTGAACTCAACCTGTCCTGTAAAAGTCACAAGATCTGTTCCAAAGAAAAGTTATTATCAAACTGCCAAGGTTGTTCCCAGCTTAAGAGGGAGTTCAAACATGTTTTGGTCAGTTTGTGATGTAACAAAATAGTTAAAAGTCAATATGTTGTGTGTCACATCCCCATTCCAAGTGATCAGACCGATGCTCTTGTTCAAATGTGTTTTTGCAGACAGAGACTGAGAAGGGACATTTTGATCAATACCTGACAATCATTAACAAGATAGGCACTTGGCCTGAAAAAGCCTGAATAAGCTTAAATAGGCTTGAACCATGTGGCTTCAGCTAGATATTTGTTTGGTTGGCTATTATGAACATAGGTTTAATTATATTCCTTTTTTTATAAAACATTTATATTTATTTTCTCTCTCTCTCTCTCTCTCTCTCTCTCCAGGTCTTCTTCCGCGGAGCCTCAGTGAATGCTATCCGAGGCTTTCCCATGAGTGCCACCATGTTTCTGGGTTATGAACTCTCTCTGCAGTTCTTCAGGGGGTTCTAGTGTTTACACCAGGAATATGCTACAGAACAGTATGTCCACTGAATGACACATTATCTTGACAGCTATCCTCTTGTCCTTGAAACGCCCCCCAAAGGTTTTCACCTGGAAGATCATTTAAATTCTTGCAGAAAGAAAGTGGGGAGCAACTTGACTTGACATTTTCTAGTTGAGAATTATCTCCACTTTTGCCATAATACAATGTATTTGTAAAGTGTAAATACTAATTTCTTATGTTAAGAAAACATCTTATTAAAAGTGCCATACATGATTTCAGAAATGCATACATTTTAAATATGTGGTGCTATAATATA